>NC_079893.1:14452314-14565903 GCF_024868665.1 Triplophysa rosa | reverse complement strand
TTCAGCTGCAACGGCCACCAGAAGAGCTGAAACGTTATCAGAGGATGATCAGTCACAACTTGATGCTGCTATTTGTTCATCTCAGTTCAGCAGAAAACAACACTTTAGTTTTCTTTTAAAGTTGTTAATGTTGAAATGAATGTATGTTCAGTGCAGGTTTAGAGATTAGGGCATTTTGCACATTTTCCTTCATTATATTGTTGTCAGACATTGTTATGCCATCGTATAGATATAAAAAAAAACATCTATTCATATTTTTAGGTATTTAATTGTCCGGACCTCGGCTGGTAAGGAGGGTTCATTAACTGGACCTCAAGCAATTTTAGTTGAAGACTCCTGATCTAGAACATCTGTAGTGCTCTCTTAAATGAAATACACACTTTTGAACAAAGCTCATGTTTTCTCGTGTTGTGTCACGTGTGTGTTGTGAAACGCTCTTACCTGTAAACAAACAGTAAACAGTGAACCACACGCCCATCAACAAGTTTTCTTCCTTCTGTTCTTCAAATGTATATTTCTGCAAGCCCACGTCTCTGTGTCTGACAGGTAACGCGCATGTTGCGGTGTCTGACGAACAGGTCGCGCGGGTGCGCGCAAATGGCGGGCATTTATCATCGCTGGCAAACAATATGACACATTTGCAGTTTTGATTGTATAGATATAGATTAATAGCCACTTCATCCAACGCTCTTTGTGTTCTGCGTGTTTTTAAGTTTCGCGCTACGAGGAGTGAGTAATCCTGCTTCAGATGACTCAGATCGTGCTGCGAACTGAACAAATCAGTTGAACTGATTCATTAGCCTATTCAAATGGTTTTGCCCATTGTTCAATTAATGCTTTCAAAAGAATCGACTCAAAAGAATCGATCACTCGGGAATGCCCGTAAAAAGAGACGACAACCTTGAAATAAACAACGCATTTTATAATGCATATTTTAAAATGAAGGAACGAAGGAACGTCACGCAATGTAAGTTATGTAACGAAGTAAAAGTACAGATTTTCTATTAGAAATTTACTCAAGTAAGAGTAAAAGTACACACTTTTAATTTTACTTAAAAAGTACATATTCTCCAAAATGTTGTAAATGTAACGAAGTAAATGTAGCGCGTTACTACCCACCTCTGCTGCTTGGCCTATTTTAAGAATCTTTTCTGTATTAATAAAATGTGTATGTTTATATTTACCCACGTCTCATGCCTACCTCTCTTATAAGGGACTGAACTTGTATGTCTTACATGGTTTAAAGTACAAACCCGATTCCAAAAAAGTTGGGACACTGTACAAATTGTGAATAAAAACAAAATGCAATGATGTGGAAGTTTCAAATTTCAATATTTTATTCAGAATACAACATAGATGACATATCAAATGTTTATACTGATAAAATGTATCATTTTAAGGGAAAATTAAGTTGATTTTAAATTTCATGGCATCAACACATCTCAAAAAAGTTGGGACAAGGCCATGTTTGCCACTGTGTGGCATCCCCTCTTCTATTTATAACAGTCTGCAAATGTCTGGGGAGTACTACATCCGTAACCAAGACGTTCCCTTTCTGTCGGTCTCTCGACGTTGTGTCGAACCGACAGATTGGGGTTCCTATGGAAAACGCCACAGCACTGAGCCGCGTCACAATCTCTAGCGGAGCGACGCTGACTGGCCTGGGCGAGTCAGACGTGAGCGCTAGCTGAAATTTTAACCATACAGTGGAGAGGTAGGGGGTCCCAGAGCTTTTTTTCAAAAAGTTGGGAAGCCCCTGCCACCGGCCGTCACGGGCGGAGGCCTAATTCTCTAACAGCGAGAAGCCGCCCGGCACCGTAAGGGCCACTGGGTAAGCATTATTCCCCCCTGGGGGAAAAACGCTGCAGAGACCACTACCTAAGGAGTAGTGGAGACACCACATGGTCTCGCCAACAGGGGAGAACTCATGGAATTGTGCGGACTAAGGAGTTAACCGCAAGGTGGGAGTCCACCTAGGGAGGTCATGGGTTGCCGAGGTGGGAACCATTCATGAGGATACATCAGACGGAATCGCCCACGGAGAGGGGGTTACCATGTCTGGAGCACTAGGTCCAGTTAGAGCTATGTGGCAGATAACTCAACTGTTCCCCGGCCTAAGGGGCAGGGCTGCTCTGCCCAGCCTGCCCCAAGGAAGGTGCTTAGTGATGGATGGAATGCCTGTTCTTTACCCAGTGGGGAAAGAAGGGAGGCGTAATAGCCGCTGATCCCCCTTGAGGAAGGGGAAGGGCTTTCGCAGACGTACGCCCTACCGGCTGCCGGTCCTACACGTTGCCCTGCAGGACGCAGGCTGACACCGGTTCCGCGCGTAGGTATTAGAACCTCACGGAGTTGTTGGGCATAGCCCAACCCGCAGCTCTGCAGATGTCTGCCAGAGAGGCGCCCTGAGCCAGTGCCCATGAGGAGTGTGCCTCACGCCCAACGGGCAGGGGCGATTTTGAGATCGGTATGCCATAACGATGGCATCCACGATCCAGTGCGCCAGCCTCTGTTTGGAGACAGCCCTCCCTTCTCCTGACCTCCAAAACAGAGGTCAGAGCTTCTGAAAAGAGCTTCTGAAGCTCTGCGTGCAGTCCAAGTAGAGGCGCAGTGCACGTACTGGACACAACACGGAAGGGGTTGGGTCTTCCTCCCCGGTGGGGAGCGCCTGCAGGTTCACCACCTGGTCTCTCGGGAGAGTGGTGGGGACTTTGGGCACGTAGCCGAGACGGGGTCTCAGGATAACATGAGAATCCCCGGGCCCGAGTTCTAGGCAATCTGTGGACACGGAGGGTGCTTGCAGGTCCCCCACCCTCTTGGAGGTGAGCGCCATCAGGAGAGCCGTCTTTATCGAGAGGTGAGAAAGAGCTGCAGCTCCGAGAGGCTCGAAGGGGGCGGGGCCTCTTGAGGCCCGCCACCTAGGTCGCAAGAAGGTACGGGAGCGCGGGGATGAGTCGCTACTCTCCGTGAGGCGTCGATTGACGAGAGAGCGCATCGGCTGTCTGGTTCAGGACGCCTGGGATGTGTGGCTCGCAGGGAACTGATCATGTGCTGACTCCAGAGGAGGAGGCGCCGGGCGAGTCGTGTTAGCTGCCGTGAGCGAATGCCACTCTGACTATTGATATACGCCACGGCAGCTGTGCTGTCCAGACCAGCACGTGCTTGTCCTGCACGAGAGGTAGTAGCCTCCTCAGTGCAAGTAGCACAGCCAACAACTCTAGGCAGTTTATATGCCAACGCAGGCGGCGGCCCGTCCACCGCCCTGACACTGCGTGCCCGTTGCACACGGCACCCCAACCCTGCAGGGAGGCATCCCTAAGGGGACCCTTGTCCGCAGAAGTTCATGGGAGACAAGGGGGTTAGGGTGCGTCGGCAGAAAAGCGTAATGACCACACGCCTGCTGCCTGTGTGCCACGCTCTCCAAGGAACCTGACTCTGTAGCCAGTGTTGGAAAGGTCGCATGTGCATCAACCCTGAGGGGGGGCACCTCCGCCGAGGATGCCATGTATCCCAGGAGCCTCTGAAATATCAGGGGGACCGCTGACTGCCCGAAAGCTTCAGGCAGTTCAACACTGACTGGGCGCGCTCTGTAGTCAGTCGCGCTGTCATGGGACAGAGTCGAGTTCCATACCGAGAAAGAGGATGCTCTGCACCGGGGAGAGCTTGCTCTTTTCTCAGTTGACCTGTAGCCCCAACCGATCTAGGTGCCGGAGCACCAGGTCCCCGTGTGTACACAACAGATCTCGAGAGTGAGCCAGGATGAGCCAGTCGTCGAGATAGTTTAGTACCCGCACACCTCCTTCCCTAAGGGGGACAGACCGAAGGGGAGGACCCTGTACTGATATGCCCATCCCTCGAATGCGAACCGTAGGAACGGCCAAAGTCGAGTGAGGATCGAGACATGAAAGTACGCATCCTTCAGGTCGATTGCCATGAACCAGTCCTGACACCTGGCGGACGTCAGGATGCGCTTCTGCTTGATCATCCTGAAAGGCAGCTTGTATAGGTGCCTGTTCAGAACACACAGATCCAAGATAGGGCGCAACCCCCCGCCTTTCTTGGGGACAATGAAGTATGGGCTGTAAAACCCGTTGAACATCTCGGCTGGTGGGACGGGCTCAATCGCTCCCTTCGCCAGAAGGGTGGAGACCTCGGCCCGAAGTACGGGAGCATCCTTGCCGCTGACTGAGGTATATAGGATGCCCTGAACTTGGGGGGGGCGTGTGGTGAACTGGATCGCATAGCCGAGACGGATTGTCCTCCCTAGCCAGCCTGACAGTCTGGGAAGCCGGAGCCAGGCTCCCAGAACTGTGACAGGGGGACTAAAGGTTCGATCTTCTCATTGTCCCCCCGGGGGGTGGTTCGATGGCTAGCAGTACGGATTCCTTGCCGGGGAGGAGATCGGCTCTGCTGTTTTTCCTGCCTGGCGACTGCGCAGCTCAACGCACTGTCTGACTGAGAGTGCTGAGGGCTGGTGTTTATACTTGACATTGCGCTTTGCCATGACGCAACGTCGAGTTGCCGTCCACCGTCGTGCCGAGGGTGGGAGCGGCTGTGATACCCCAGAGAGAGAGGAAACTCTCTTTTTGAGAGTAAGTGGGTGCTAGCCCCCCGGAGGGGGCCAGCAGATGGTGAGACGGGGCAGGATCCGTCCCTATCCGATTTCCCAGTGATGTGGCTGGGATCGGGCCCAATGGTAGCCTCCATCCCCCTGAGGTCTTCCCATGAGGGCCGCTTCTGCTTTCGCCGTGGCTGCTGATGGGGCGATGGTCTCCTCTTCGCTGTCTCTTCCAGGGGGGCTGCCTGAGTGGGGGGCGCCAGAGCTGGAGGGCGTCGAAGAGGACCAGGACTGCTGGGAAGCAGACGGTGCACAGGACTCGACGGCCGAGGCGGCTGAGTCGCAGCACGGGAGGACTGCTTCTTTACTGTCGAGAACTGTGGCTCGACAGTATCACCAACCAGCCCCCCCCCCCTTGCGAGACGGGTGCGTCGAGAAAGCGGACCTTCTTGGCGGTACTCTGCACAAGATTCGGCCAGAGGAGTTTCTCATGGACCATAAGTGTGGACATCGCCCGACCCAGGGCCCGTGTGGTCACCTTGGTTGCCCGTAGAGCGAGGTACGGTGGTGGTATTCCTGCATAAGCGCTGGGTCGGTCTTACCCTCATGGAGCTCTCTCAACGCCCTGGCCTGGCAGGAGCCATAGCGTGGAGAGAGGAGACAGCTTGGTCCGCCGCAATGTAAGCTCTCGACACCAGAGATGCCGAGACCCCACATGCTTTGGACCGGAGTCTAGGTCGAGTCCCCCCAGGTGGCCGCCGCCTACGGGCATGAGTGCACCGCGGGGCCCACCTGGGGGACATCAACGTATCCTCTAGCTGTCTCAACCTCGAGGGAAGAGAGGGTGACAGAACTTTGTTTGACGTGAAACATGCCGGAAAGGGGGCGTTCCAGGTCTTACTAAGTTCCTCATGCACTTCCGGTAAACACAGCACTGGGGGCGGGCGCGGCTTGGATCCGCGCTCAAACCCGAGGCGCCATGTAGCCAGCCGCGAGCGCTGGGAGAGGCAGTGCGGGCACTGCAACCCAACACTCACGGCGGCCCGGGAAAGCATGGCTGACATTTCAACATCCGCTTCTTCCTGGGCTCGACCCCCCGAGGGGATATAGAGAGTCGTCGGAGTCGGATGGCAGTACGTCACCCCCCGATGCTGCAAGAGACATCTCATCATTACGCATCATGTCCGAATACGTGATTGAGGAATAAGACGGTGGGACAGTCTCCTGGGGAACGGTCAGACGAGCGAGACGAAGTGCGAACGATCCGTGAGCAAGTGGCTGGCGGATTATCGCTCACAGTAATCCTCATATCACCCTCGTTGCTTGCCATAGCAGACGGCAGGGCCGTAGTCCTGCCGCCATGGAACGGGGAGCAAACAAGGTGGTGGCTGAGTCCCGTGGGAACACGACAGTGCGGGCAGGACGTATCCACAACGTCTGCCCCAGCGTACTGGAAGCAGACATCTTGTCCGTCCCTCTCCTCGATGAGTGTGTTGCACCCATGAGAACAGCGGGACAAGCCACGCTGGAGAAATTTGCTCTTTTAGAAAAGGAAATTTGCTCGAACACATCCGGAACTGCCGAGACGCCCAGGGGAGAGTCACTGCAGGAAGGGACCCTCCGCTGTACCACGTCGAAGATTCCAGCAGAAAAATGATCACCAAAGATCGTAGAGAAGCTCATCAGATGCGTACGCTCTGAAGAACAAAAGGTGAATGAATGAGCACGCCGGCTTCCCTCTTATACCCGGACATCCGGGGAGGAGCCCGGCATGCAAATTTCATTCGCCAATTTTCATTGGCCTTTTCTAAATACTCAGAAGATGATAGGTTCTCAAGACAACCCCCATTCTGTCGGTTCGACACAACGTCGAGAGACCGACAGAAAGGGAACCCATGTTATGGTGTTAATGCAACCTGTCTCTCACAACTTAAATTGTTCAGTTTGTTATTACATCACATGGCTAATCTCTGGTCCACACTCCAGTACAGTAGGTGCCGGATATGCACCTCAAACGTAAGTTGCCAGCCACACGCCATTGAAACGATGGAGGGAACGAGACGCTGTGTCGAACTGACAGATGGGGTTAGACTTGAGAACCTCTCATCTTCTGACAATTTTTTTAAAGGCCAATGAAATTGGTTAATGAAATTTGCATGCCGGACTCCGCCCCGGATATCCGGGTATAAAAGGGAGATGGCGTGCTGCATTCATTCACCTTTTGTTCTTCAGAGCTTACGCATCTGATGACAAGACTCACTCAAATTGCTGGATTCTTACGACATGGTGCAGCGGATTGTCCCTCGGCAGTGACTTCCCCTGGGCGTCTCGGCAGTTCCAGAGGTGTTTATTTAGGAGCAAATTTCTCCAGCGTGGCATGTCTCGCTGTTCACATGGGTGCCACACTCTCATAGAGGAGGGGGACAGACACGACATCTGCCTCAAGTGCTTCAGCACGTCCTGCCCACAGTGCGGTCGGATGACGATCCAGACGTTGCGGTCACGGGTGGCTGTGTTCTTATAGACCCAGCCACCACCTCGTCTGCTTCCCGTCCCGTGATAGCGAGGGTGATATGGGGAGTACCGTGAGCGCTAATCCTTCAGCCACAGGCTCGCGGACCGTTCGCACCCCGTCTCGCTTGTCTGACCATTCCCCCAAAGACGGTTCCGTCTTGTTCCTCAGCCACGTATTCGGAAAAGGTGCGTGATGAATATAAGAGGTCGGTGGCAGCATCGGAGGGCGACCCTTTGGCGACCAACCCCGTCGATTCCGAGGAGCTACCTCCCTCGGGAGTTCGAGCCCAGGAAGAGGCGGACGTTAAGATCTCTGCGATGCTCTCCCGCACCGTCTTCCCCAGCGGTCGCAGGGAAAAAAATGGTACCGGGTCCGAGCGCGGCTTGGAATCGCACTCAGACCCGGTACCATTTTTTTCCCGGAAGTGCATGAGGAAGCTTAGTAAGACCTAGAAAGCCCCCCTCTTGGCGCGTTCCCGTCAAACTAGCTTCATCGTCCTTATTTCCCTCGAGGGGGGGGGGGCAGCTAGGGGCTATGTCGACGTGCCCCAGGTGGAGCGTGCAGTCGCAGTGATTTATGCCCGTAGACGGCGGCCACCTCCTCGAGGGAAGTAAGGATGACGAAGCTAGTTTGACGGGAACGTGCCGAGAGGGGGGCGTTCCAGGTCTTACTAAGCTAACTCATGCACTTCCGGGAAAAAATGTTACCAGGGCCGAGCGCGGCTTCGAGTCGCGCTCAGACCCGAGGTACCGAGTGTCACCAAGTGCGGTGCACTGCCAGAGGGAGGGAGCTCCACGGAATCGA
Organism: Triplophysa rosa; assembly: GCF_024868665.1. Classification (NCBI taxonomy): domain Eukaryota; kingdom Metazoa; phylum Chordata; class Actinopteri; order Cypriniformes; family Nemacheilidae; genus Triplophysa; species Triplophysa rosa. Next base: position 14,558,029 of record NC_079893.1, on the reverse strand, counting down.
CGGGGTAGGATGCCAGTGGGTCGCCCTCCAATGCTGCCTTCGACCTCTCATCTTCATCACGCACCATTTCCGAATACGTGGCTGAGGAACAAGATGGAACCGTCTCTTGGGGAATGGTCAGACGAGCGAGACGGGGCGCGAACGGTCCACGAGCCTGTGGCTGATGGATTAGCGCTCACTATAATCACCATATCACCCTCGCTGCTCGCCATGGTGGACGGCAGGGTCGAAGCCGCTGCTATCACGGGACGGGAAGCAGACGAGGTGGTGGCTGGGTCCATAAGAACACAGCCACCCGTGACCGCAATGTTTGGATCATCATCCGCCCGCAGTGCGGGCAGGACATATCCACGAATGTTGCCTCAGCGTGCCGAAGCACTTGAGGAAGACGTTGTGTCCGTCTTTTAGAAAATAAACACTTCTGTAACTGCCGAGACGCCCAGGGGAAGTCACTGCCGAGGGACAATCCACTGCACCACGTCGTAAGAATCCGGCAATTTGAGTGAGTCTTGTCATCAGATGCGAAGGCTCCGAAGAACAAAAGGTGAATGAATGCAGCACGTCGTCTCCCTTTTATACCGGAGACGACGTGTGACGGGGGGAGTCCAGCATGCAAATTTCATTCGTCAATTTCATTGACCTTTTCAAATTAGTCAGAAAATGATAGGTTCTCAAGTCAAACCCCATCTACGACACAACGTCGAGAGACCGACAGAAAGGGAACCATGTAAATGTACCTTTTTTATACATTATTATACACTAATTTCATGCTTTAACAAAAGTTATAAGTACAATTTCGTGTTGCTTGAAAATGTATTGCTTTAATGAATGTTTTGCAGATAGAACCTTATAATTCTAAACCGAAAGTGATTTTTCAGAATCAGGTTCTATCTGCGTTTGACCTGTTCCAAAAAAACATTTACAAATTTCAGAAAATGATGATATTGTACATTTGGAATACATTAAGGGTCTCTGTCTTTTTCATGTATAAAAGAGATTTGTTTCTCTAAAGTTTTTGCATTTCATGTAGCAAAAATGATCTCATGAGTTGTGTTCCTGAGCCCACTTTCATCACATCCATTATCCTGGGTGAAAGATGCCTTTTGTTGAGGTGCTGCTGATAATGCCCTTTGTATGGTTCCCATCAATGCGACACATCGTCAGTTGTGCACCTCAGCCTCATTGGGTGTTTCGGCCCTTTATCACAAGACACCCTCAGCCAAGGGAGGCCCACCCCAGGTTGATCAGACCTGGGTGTATTTCGCATCACCACAAGGTCATCTGACAGACCCATGCTGTGTCCGTCTGCCTCAACCACAGCCATTGGCTTTCTCCTTCTGCACCACTGGCCAGTTCTTCATTATCCTCCACTGGACCTGTCCTCTGAAAGTGACCTATTTGTCAGCTATGGTGACCTCTCCATTTAACCCATCCAGTGAGTAGTGAACTCACGCACTACAAGTCGTGAGCACACGTTCAGCCGGAGCAGTGGGCAGCTATCACTGCTGCCAGGGGAGCAAGTGGGGATAAGGTGCCTTGCTCTAGGGCACCTCAGTCGTTACCTGCCGGCCCTAAGAATCGAACCGGCAACCTTTTGGTCACAAGTTCGACTCTCTAACCATTAGGCTATGCACCGTTAATGCATGCTCAGTGCCCCCGGTCCCGTATGGTATAACATTACAACATATTACCAAAATCAACACAACCATACGCGCCAACCTGTTGACTAAGGCTGTTATAACCCCAGTGGCACCGTTAATCCATGCTCAGTGTCCCCTGTCCCGTATAGCATAACATTACAACAAAGTACCAAAATCAACGCATCCATACGCGCTAAGGCTGTTATAGCCCCCCTGGCACTGTTAATGCCTGCTCAGTGCCCCGGATCCCATATGGCTTAACATTACAACACATTACCATAACCTCGTCAAAACCATACACACCACCTAGTTGGCTAGGGCTGTTCTAGCCCCACTGGCACGTTAATGCATGCTCAGTGCCCCCGGTTTCGCATAGCGTCACATTACAACACACAGCACCATCTTATTACCTGGTCATTTGGTAGCCCATATTGTGTTCTTCCGTTTCAACCACAGCCAGTGGCTGCTTCTTTCAGCAACAGTGGCAAGTTCATTGACTACCTACCTCTCCTCTGATCCCCAGTTCCTTAAGCAGCCTTGTAGTGGAATTGGAAACAAAGCCCCTACAGCCCACTTCCACCGGGATCACTTTAGCTGTCCATCCCCGATCTTCAGCCTCTGCTGCCAAATTGGCATAACGGAGATTCTTTCTTTCAAATGCTTCGTTAATGGCATCTTCCCAAGTGTAGTGCCTGAGACAGATCAGACACGCAATAACTAGTTATATTTCTTAAATATAACAACACAACACCCCTCATCCAACCAGCAAGCTAGTCTCCAAGGGATCTGCCCCCAATCTGCAACGAAGACCTAGTCGCAGGACCTGATCTCTGATGACCATAGCAACACACACCAAACCATCAAGATAAGACTCTTTTTTACGACCGAATAGAATGTAGGGAGATGCAATCTCTTTATTCACTTTGGAAGAGTCCTACATACATTTATATAGAATTGTACATATATTAATTTATAACCCTTCCATGTATTGATGTTCATGTTGTTATGTCTGCCTTAAACATTAATCCAAAGTGGTTTGAATGAATGTGTATAACTACTAGAATTATTAGATTTGTAGTAACTCATCTGACCAAGATGATATGTAGATCATATTTGGTGTCTATGACCTTCATTTGTGATTTCATTAATGTTAATGTGTGTTGTGTTTTGGTAAGTCTTTTCATATTCGTTTTATTAAACTCTTAGAAGTTTTCTTAGTGAACTTCCAATCAGCTTAAACATGCAAAACACCATGTTGGAAGACAATTAACTTTCCCTCCAAAGGTGCCATCTCCTGATTGGGTCAGTCACGCCTATGGGATGTGACATCCTTACAGTTTAAAAGAGACCACTGTCTCTTCTGCTGCTGGTTCTTTCTCTCCTCTCTCTTCTTGCGTTTTGCTTTTCTTTATGTTCGGGTTCTGTCCGTGCTACCTCTACAAGGGTAGAACTATCTCTAAAAGATGGACTAGAAGAAGACTTCACCTGCCCCTAAGTTTGTGCCAGGCTGCGGCCTCGTCTTTCCAGATACAGATGCTCTGCATAAAATTGGTTCTCTCTGATCACTTCCAGCCCAGATTAACTGGAGCCTCAACAAACTGCATCAGGACACTTTCTTTCTTTTGATGGGCAAGACATGCAAGTATCATACTTAGTCTTATTAATGGATGCATAGAGCATCATTAATCCTTTAAAAAAAAGGTGCTTTACAAGTAGGAAACTGATGTTTTTCTTCTGAATATCAAATACTGCCATAAATCCATGCTCTGTTCTTCTCTCTGCTTCAATTTCAACCTTTCTTCCAATGCTAAACTGTATGTGTGTGTGTTTGTGCGTGTGTGCGTGTGTCTGTATGCGTGTGTGTGTGTTAGATTAGTATGTGTCTAGTCTAGGTAATAAAGTCCTGTTTTATGTTACACGTGACGTTGTTTGTAGTTCATGCTCATAATCCGGAGTCTCTAGCATGCCGATTCGTGCTACCTGCTCGTAATGGTAAATGATTTCCCCAAATCATGAATTTGATCCAGATAAGTATAATTGATCATAATCAATTAAATAAATCCCAATTTGGGTTTATATTTGTTTCCCTTGCATAGGGTGGCGGAGAATATATTACTTATAATTGTGATCAAAGATCATGATAATTCTTACAAATTTGGTGGAGAATAGTGTTTAAATAATATTATTCCTCATTGAATCCCTACATAATGTACAGTCAACTCAACTATGAGGACTGTCCTACTGGAGCTGGACCACAGAACCATGTCCGGCCGCAGGTTGGTCGCTACGATTTCCAAGGGGAAAGTAAGTCTGTGGTTTAAATCAACTCGCATTTCCCAATCCCTGGCTATACTCAGCAGACCTGAATCTGGGGATAAGTACACCGTCCCGTATAAAAGGGTTGCCTTTTTAGCGAGTTAGCCTGGGCATTTTGGGGGATGGCATTTGCTGCCACTCTCTTGGTCTCTACAGCTGCAGCGAAGCACTTTAGTACTTGATTGTGGCACCATGTGTATCTCCTCTGTGTCAAGCTCTTCTTACAACCCACAAGAATATGCCTAAGGTTCTGGTCGGAGGTCAAAAGATTCTGTCAGAGCTGCCCCATGTGTCAACGCATGTCTCCAAAAAAAACTCCCCCAAGCCCTTTAATCCCTCTACTCATCATCGAGGTGCCCTTCGACCGCATTGGTATGGACCTGGTGACCCCCCTGCCGAAGTCTGCCCGCGGCCATGAACACATCTTAGTTATCGTCGATTACGCCACTCGATATCCTGAAGCCCTGCCCCTCCAAAATGCCACAGCCAAGTCCATCGCTAAGAAGATGTTCCTGCTCTTCAGCCGTGTAGGAATTCCCTCTGAGATCCTGAATGACCAGGGGACTCCGTTCATGTCCCGGTTGATGGTGGATCTCTGCCACTTCCTTAAAGTGAAGCAGCTATGCACCTTGGTCTACCATCCCCAAACGGACAGCCTGGTGATGTGGTAGAAGTCGATCTTGTAGTTCAAAAAATCTCTCAGACAAAGAAGGTTCAGGAGTCAAGGAGTTAACTTTATTTGATCAGGTCAAACAAAGGAGATGTCCCAAGTCATCTGAAAACTTAGTGTTTTCCAGCCTGTAGTTATAGTGAAACTTAGGAAAGGAGGTGCTTTCCTAAACCAATCAGGAAATTCCCTTTACCTTTTATTTTTTATTATCCAATCATTCTCGTCTGCCACTATTATTTTCTATGCAACAAGGTTTGTATCTAATAGTGGAATGTCGACCTTTGCTTGGTTTTTTAAAAACAAGTTTTCCAGTTGGTACCAGTTTTCAGGCCACAAAGTGAACTACATGTTCAACCTTTTGAACTTTATCTAGGTCAGGCCTTAAACAGATCAGGCCTTAAACAGAAGACATCACTGAATTTTATATTGCTGAAATCTGGTCTATACTTGGTTAAAATGGTTAAAAATATACTTATATGTTCAAACAACACTCAATCAATGCTTAAGTATACTGATTATGTCAGTAAATCATTAAATCATCTTCATATATTCACTTGTATAATAGTTATTGGTCTGATTATTAACACATCTATGGTAATATCATTCCTATGAATACTTCTTATAAGTGGGATGTACAACAGAGCCCAAAAGTGCATATATGCACAAAATGACACAAAATGATCAGAATTATGCACAATACTGGTCGAAAATTTCAACCAGAACTTGAAACGGATGTTGCGACATGTGGTAGCCGAAGATGGGCATTACACATGCTGCCGTATGTGCTCTTTGGCATCCGCAAAGTGACACAAGCCTTCACGGGGTTCATGCCATTCGAACTTCTGTTTGGCCTCCAACCTCGCAGATTACTGGACGTGGCCTGGGAACAACAGCCAGCTCTACACCACAGTGTAATCGAGCACGCACAACAGACGCGCGAGCGGACCGAGAACAGGTAAAAAAAAAAGCACCTCACCAAAGCCCAGCGCACCCAGCACAACCTTTTTGACCGGCCCAATCAGCCCCGTGAATTACAACCCGGAGACCGAATGTTGGTGCTGACCCCCACGGCCACTTCAAAGTTTCTGGCATCTTGGAAAGGCCCCTGCACGATCATGAAAAAAGGGGAGACCGGGCAACTACCGCGTCGTCAGTCAGGACGTTGCAGAGAGGAGCAGCTATATCAAGTCAACCTGCTAAAAAAGTGGACCGCACCCCCGGACCAACGTTATCCAGAATGAGGTTCAGACGCCTCGAGACCAGTGATGCCATTAAGGCAACACGATTAATTTAAAGTCAGGTGGGTCTAAACTTCTGAAAATGAACTGGTGTAAATTGTTATTGTTTCGTTTATACATCTTATTTTTTCATGTACTAATGTCCTTTAGAAGATTTTAAAATACATACATGTTTCTCATGAAATTAAATGTAATTTATTTTACACCAAAACCATTTTCAGAGGTTTACACCCAGCTGACTTTAAATGAATCGTGTTGACTTTGTGGGCATCACTGAATATTTCTATGTATTGTAATAGTTGTATGAGTCTCTTGATTGTCCTCAATGTAAAAAGAGGAATCTCAACATCATACAGTTACTGCTGGACATGAGTAAAATATCCAGAAATGCTGAAAAAGCAAAGATTGTGGAGAACCTGGGTGATTTTTTATGAAGATCAGTGGACAGTTTAATGACTCATGACAAACAAGAAACCCTTGAAAAACTATAACTAAACATAAAAACTGTCATTGGTTGTTTAGGTAACATCATACAGTATTAAGAATCAGGGGCGTGCAAACTTTTGCCCTGGGCTATTTTTAGAAATTCTGTTATTATTCTTTGGTGTGAACTTTATGTTAACATTTCTTTAGTGAAATAACTTGCTCAGGGCAGGACTAAATTAATAGTAAACCTTAATTTTCAAAAATCCTCTTGTTTTTCCAGATCTGCAAGGGGTATAACTTCTGAGCAGCACTGTATATACTTTATGAATAAATACATTATTATTTATATTATATTGTGCTGTTTTAATCAAAATGTATTTGATTGAAATAGAGGGAAGAGGAGCTCTTCTTTCTAACTTGACAACACTGACAATTGTTTAAGAAAGAAAGTACACTATTTTGGGTAGTTTTGTTCAACCAGTGTCCATGTTTGAATCAAAATTAAAATAATGTAAAAAAATTGTTGGAACAACTTGATGTTTGTAAGTATTTAGCTTAATAATTTGTATAATTAACTCAGGTACACAGGTAAGGAACACAATGATTTTCTAAGTGTATTTCCTGTTTTATAAATGCATAAATACAATGTACTCTTACTGTACACTGTGGCCTTCTAGCAGTTGAAGCACAAAACTGCAGATAAAAATAGGCGGTTTACTGGTCTACTCATGGCTATGGGTAATCATAAAGCAAATATCACTGATTACATAAAAAGTCTAAATAAAGGATACATAAAGATAATGCAAGAATTAAAGTCTAACATCAGAAAAACATCCATTCCATGGTTTTTATGACTTTAACAAGTTGATGTGTCTTGGCGTGAACTATGCTAAAAAAAACCTCAGGCATGTTTATCACTGACGTTGTTTTCTCCTTGGTAACCAGGGGTCTCATTTATAAACGTTGCGTACGCACAAAATGGGGCTGGAAACGTGCGTACACCACTTTCCACGCAAAGGCTGTGATTATTAAAAACAAACTTGACGGGAGAATGTGCGCACCTGTAAGCAAACTCTGACCCATGCGTACGCACATTCTGGAGACAAGGGGCGACACAAATGGTGAGTTAGTGAACTTAGTTTGCAGAAAGTAGGCCTAAGTGTGATAAAAACGATTATAAGCATTAATGCCTCACACACATTTATTTTGACCTCATATCCGTTAAAGATCCACATTATCACGAAGCTTAAATCTGCAGAGTTATTTGCGCTTGTATTTAGTGGTTGTTTAATGCACCTTCTTCTAAAATCCAACTCAAATCTTAAATAAAAATTAAATCTAAATATTTAATCAGCGCTGTCTCACCATCACACTATGAGCGCATGAGGAGGAGAATTTCTGACTGAATAGGGACAGCATTAAATACAATAACTGCAGAACACAATGTAAATAAATACTAAATATATTTTCCTTAAATACTGTGCATAATCATCAAATGTCAAAGTCTGGAAATACAGCCATTAGACTCGCACAATCGTTTCTCTTTATGTGCTCGTTATCAGTCCTAACTATGTTCATAACAAAACCGGAATGAAGAAACATTCGTCTTTTACAATTATGTCTTCAAATTTGATCTCAAGCGAAGGACACCACTAATTAATGAGGTGATTTTAAGGAGGTGTTAATGATAAATAATAAACATTTAAATGCTGCAGATACCTTCTTTGGCTTTAATCTAATTATTATTATTATTATTATTATTAATTATAACAATTATTAATTTGGAAATCTCAGTGAATCTCATGTGTGGCCATTTGTGATTTCGTTACGGAGATAAAGGATGGGATCGGGTGTTTTCGGCAGTTTTACATCATTTTTTGTTATTTTTCTATATGGCATCTGATAACGGTTGGACCCGGAAACGGTATACGTCCATTATGGTGCGTGACGTCAGGCTTAACAAGCGGATTGGATGCCAGCTTTCATGAATCAGCATTCATGAGGTGCTTTGCATTGACTATTTATGGGTAAAAATGGGCGTGTACAGGGCGGGATACGATTCACGTACGCACACTTGCAGGTGATCTGTGATTCATAAAGCGAATATTGCTTACAGGTATGCGTACGCACGGTTTTATAAGTCTGAATATTTTTTTGCGTACGCTGTTTTTGGCTTTCGGGCGCACGTACACTTTTAGTAAGGATCCTACGCACAGTTTTATAAATGAGACCCCTGGTCAACTAAACCTTTACTACTGACCATAATCATTTTTGAACAATGCATACTGTTTTTTTTGCTTTAAATTCATTAAAATTGATATTTTTAAACATGTAAATCTTTGTTTAGATGTTTGTTAATCTATTATTTTATAAACTGGCGATATAACATTGAAGCAAACCTTGTTACAGTTTAATTGACTCTTATAATCCTTGACAAATCCTTTAAAAATTAAATACAACTTAATTTTGCCAGTGACTGATAAATCTTTAATATAAAAATTGTACAAGAAATCTGATACAAAGTTCAAGAGGTATTTGGACAAAATATGAATAAAATTCCATTTACACCCCAAATCATATGCATTTTATGCAAAATAAATGAAAATAAAATAAAATTAAATGGTTATGATACAAAAGACGTTATTGTTAAATCAGTTTAAAATGTTGTCATTCTTTCTGGCTTGTGTAAATGAAAACAGAACTATTAACAGCATCGGTAGGCTATCAATGTCACCATTAGTAAATCTATGATGTGAACTTTCTCTGATGTATATGCACTTTTCTTCAGTGGGCAAAAAGAACAATCAAACAATCATCTACAACAAACATCACATTAGAACAGGTTCACAAAATATAAAAAAGGTTCACAAAATGTCAAGCTTATTTATTGTATGTTGTTGCACAAAAAAAGAGTAGTAAATATTTAACTTGCATTGAATTAGAGGATTTTTTTCATTTGACTGATATCCGTATACAGTGTACAGTTAAAATCATCAAGTTTACATACACCTTTCCGAACCTGTAAAATGTTGACCATAAAAAAAGAGAATTAATATTTAACATATAGAAATGAAAGTTGTTTCATATTAAGTACTGTCCTGAACAAACAATTTCACATAACAGATGCTTACATAGTCCACAGCACAGAAAAATAATTATTTTTTTATGTTTACATATGCTTGATTTTTAATACTGTTCTGTTACATGAATGATGACTGTTTTTATGTTTTGTGAGTCTTATGTTGTTTAATCTGAGCCATTAAACTGCCCATTCGAAAAATCCTCCTGCACATCCTTTGCTGTTCCAGCATCCTCTGCACATTTGACCCTTTTCAACAGTGGCCATATGATGTTGAGATCCATCTTTACACACTGATTTCAATTATTCACAACTATTACAATAGATATTATACCAACATTCACTGGTGCTCATGAAGGCAACATGACAATCATAAAACAGTCAGGTGTATGTAAATGCATGAACACGATGATTAGTTTCAAAATGTACTATTTGTTTAAAGATCTCATTAATTAATATAATGTCCTTCAGAAGCTACAAAAATACATATGAAGAGTTTGTTTCCAAAATGAGATAACTCCGTTTTTAAATATTTTTAGAAAACATGTTTTTTATTATGTTATCATGTTTTTATTGTGTGAATTAGTTGTAATTTTTAAGTTATTATGGCTTAAATCAAAACAAACCAACTGCAGTTTGATTGATATTAATTGGAATGCACAATAAAAAAGTTATCTCGTTTTGGAAATAAACTCTTCATATGTTTTTAAGAAAACAAAACAGTGACACTTTACATCAATCATCCTGTTCAAAGGTTTACATCCACCTGACTCTTAAATGGAAAAAAGTTCTTTCAGCATTTACTCACCCTCATGAAATTCCAAGTTTCTTTTTGTCCAGATAAGGTAACAATTATTAGCAGTTATAGTCAGTTATTATTCTGTGTTGTGGACACAACTTATTCAGGTCAGTAAACTATAAACAAACCTCAATGTATATAATTCCTATTATTTTTCCAAATAATTTTCCAGATTCTGTCAAGCACACAGTATGTAAACTTACGGTATGGTCCCTGTAACACTGGTTTGATTTGGAAATTTAGCTGATGTGAAAATCAAAAATAATAAAAGAAAATAATCATAATAAATTTAATTTCATTTGATGTTCCTGGTTTTGTGTTATGTATTCAAAAGAAACGTTGTGATAACACAGCAAGCTTACAGATCATCTTTGAAAGAGATTCAATTTGATGTTAATGGTTTGTGATGGTCCTGTTCTCAGAGCTGCAGTTATCTAATGAAATATTTAAGGCTCGCTTAGACTCTTTTAGCCAGTGACTCCATTGTAAAACCCCAACTCTTATGTTGGGACAGTACTAACTGCCCAACTCTACTGTGCACAGAACATCTTGCTTGATTTTTAAGACACTAGCAAGATGTCCTAAGAAATTTGGGCTCTTTCTTTTACTTGGTTCTTTCTGCACCCCTTGTCTCATTATCTCTTTGATTTATTTCTCCACTTTAATGACTGACACAAGAACCTGCTTTCAAATCAATTTCCTCTTTATACTATCTGCGCACTCTGGCTGATATTTTAAATATACACACTTTTAAATATGAATGCTACAACAGACACAGTAAGGGATTCTCTCTTAGAGACAATGAGCTCACTCAAATAATCGTAATAATGCTTTGAAGGTGGGCAGGCCATTCTTTCTTCTCAAGGTCTTTTTTGTTGTTACGCTGGTTGAAACTCTCTTCATGTCCTGATAGCAATCATTAAGTAACATGGTCTAAAATTATTTATATACTGTATATACAGTAAATATCTACTGTGGAATGTGCATGATCATAAAATGTTTGTCCAATCATTGCATTGGACCGAATGTCCTGCTTTGAGATGGGTCTTTGGTTTTACAATCTAGAAAGTGTATAAGCCTGGAGGTTGATCATTTCCTTTAGTTTGTAATACAGTATCACATTACCCATCTTTAAAATTCAGTTTGATGGATTTTAGTAATGGCCTTGCATTTGTTAGTTCTAAATGGATATTTTAATACAGCAGGAAAACAGAGGAAGAGGAGAAAGAAACAAAGCAATGTAATGCCAGCAACATTAACTGATCACTTATGAATTGCTGTGAGTTGTTAGCTGTATCAGGGGCAGAAAATACCAGATTCTATATATTTTTAATGATATTCAGCCTCTTCTATCACATTAAACACAGCGAAATCCAGTCAATCTTTATTTCAGCATTAATACCTTTTTAAACTTTATGGAGTACCAGTATTGCTTCATTCCTTCAAAATAAGTTTTTTTTATGTATTCCAGTTGAGAGCAACTGACATCAATGAGCAAAAATCGTATTATTTTATTTTTTAATTACCCAAAGTTTTATTAACTTAGTACCGATTTCCCCATTGTCTTGTTATTGTGTGGCCAAAAGACAATGCTGGCCTAGAACAAGTTTATGAATTCAAACCATTTGCAGAGGACATAAAAAATAAAGCAACAGAGAATATAGCAAAACCTTAAGACTCATAATAATTTATCATCTTGGATTTTGGGGAATGAACTGTGGTTTTGGTCACACTTTAGGGACACTTTGTGCAACACATGTGAAATGAAAATTGTGTTTTATAAGATAAAACTAAGCAAATTTGTAAAGACCAAATATAGTCTTACTAATGCTTTTAAAGTAACACTACATGCAGTACAAAGATTGCTTCCTAACCCTTAGGCTAATTCAGCCTGTAACCGTACACATGTACTCCTTAGTAACATTTATGCACTGCATTCAAATTAATTGCCATTAATTTGAATGAATTAATACCAGAAACACTAGCTAAATAGAATGGATACTTGTTTTAATTATGTCAGATGTGGTTCCTCCCATATAAGATCTGGCACATTTCTGTTAAAGGTGCAGTATTTACCGCTGGTACTGTATCTTTAAAAAAAATGTTACCTTCATGTTGGACAACCATCATTGTTAGGTGTTATCCTTATAATCCTAAACAATACCACTCATATAGTTGCAAAGTGCAAAACATATTTTTTTCTTTTAAGTTTTTTATAAAGCTAAAGCTATAAACATAAGAAAATAAAAGGAAAGGTACTTTTTTAGAGCTGAAAGCATGCTAGCTCCATCTCAATATCTAACAGGTAGATAAAACAAATCACATGTCACATGATTTTCTTTTCTCTTTTTAAGGTAAAATATTCAGAATCCAACATAAAAGAACCAGGCTAGGCAAATGCTACTTTGTCTTGAAGTGAATGTCATTGACTTCAACATAAAAACAACCATTCCACCCTTAACACGCACAAAAAAAAAAACATATCAATACAACTGTTTTACACCAAAGCCCCTCGGGACATTATTTACATATTTAAGCCATTCATGCTCTTTTATGGGATTCTTTTAAAAACTGTCAATACACAAATACATTGAGTTTTTTTCATAATTATTATCATTTCTGCAGGCAACAGTCACAAATAAAAGATCGAAAAGAGGTTTGAGTCAGGGACGGCGGGATCTAAGCATTCTAATTTTCAGTCATATGCTTCCAGTAACAAACAAAATTGTGTCCAATGGACACAATGCGGCTTCGTCTTTTTCAAATTAACAACAAGTTTTGAGACTGTTTTTTATGGTATGGAAATATGTTAATTAGAGAGGAGGCTGCTTTGAGGATTATGTTGAGTTTGAGGCAATAGGGTAGGGAGGGATCTGTTCTAATCAACCATGATGGTATAGGGGGCGCTTTTGTGCAGGTTGGGGTTCTGGCTATGCCTGTTTCTGCTTCTCACAGAAGAAAACATCATGTTGCAGCCAGGTACTTTGCACTTGTGCATTTCACGCAGGTGGACAGTTTTGTAGTGCACCCGAAGGGTCCCTTTGTTACTGTACATTTTGTGGCATATGGTGCATAGAATGCTTCCTGTCCCATTACCTCCACTAGATGGCAAGATGGATGGTGAGATGTTGGGATCACAGCGTAGAAAATCATCTTCTGCGTCTCTTCCTCTTTCATACTTTCGGGTCTCTTCCTCATCCTTTTCTTTCCCTCCCACACTTTGGTCCCCAGTACTGAGGGTGCTCTCCTCAATGTCACTAGCGCCATCCAGGTCATCCAGCAGGATGCCCTCATCACTACCCTCATCAGACTCCTGTGAGGATTGCACGCTGCCACTTGACTGTACACTGGAGGTGGTGCTCAGGTCCAGTACCATGTAGTCATCATTGGTGCCTCGGAAGTAGCCGTTGCTGAGTGAATATTCTGTGGTGGCTGAAGATCCCATCTCCTGGTGGCCTATGCCTCGTGGTGGGACACTGGCAGGGCTCCCAACCCCCTCCATTCCCAGGTGGTGGCCAGCATAGATCTTTGACAGGAACTCAGCACGCAGATCCTTAGGCAGGGTCACAAGCTGGGAGTCCAGTACAATGTCATCCAGCTCTTTGGTCAGTAGTTTTCGGTGCAGGTTAATGTTGGAGCTATGTCTGCAACAAGAGAAAGGACAGGTTCTTGTGGTTATTCTGTATGACACTGAAAGTGCTAGTATCTTACACATTCTGTTACTGTAGGACGTATCATCACATCAGTAGTGAAGCACTCTATTGCATTTACTGCATTTTTAGGTTTCATTTGAGTGACTGCATGAGTTTGTGTGAGAGCACACTACGTTCTGACACAGCAGGGAGTTCAATCACTCTAAAGCTGCTTAGACAATATTCTGCTAAAGTGTTTACTCCTGTCAGCACGTCTGCAGGCATGCACAAATGCAATTGACTCTGACTCAATTAAATAATCCACCACATTGAATGGGAGTTTATCAATTGATTTGAGCTGTAGTAATGCAATATTCGAGGGAAACTCAATATCATATTAACTCAGACTTGGACAGCATTAGCACATTGACTCACTTTTAAAGGTAGCTTAATCGAGACACATAAACGTATTGTTCGTGTACGCCTCATTTTAATAAAGATGGACTTTCTCTCACCTGAGTGCAGGATCACATAGCACATAGCGAGAGAGAGAAAGTTCCTTTTCATTAATTCATTTCAATCCGAATTTATTTTCTTAGAACTTGGTCTGCCACTTCACAACTGCTTAAGAAATGACTTAGACAAAACTGAGACCATGCAATATGTCAACTAAAAATTACATAAATGTTACATATAGTGTCACAGAAAACCAAAACATACGAACAGTTCTTGCATGTAGAATGGGGTAACAAAAACAAATTGAAACAACCAAGATATTAATGTGAACGGAGCCTTTGTGGGTTTAAAAAAATCCAATCAACCATTGCCAGCTACATTTGCAAACCAAACTTATATGTAGAATTAGGAAAACAAAGCAAAACAAACAAACAAAAATGACCTCAGGGATCCCTGGTCATGCAAAAGTGACTTAAATTAAATGTCAGCCTAAACGTAACTGATAAAAACATTACACAGTGTTGTAGAGCTTACCAGCAGTGCCATGGTTGATGCAGTCAAAAAGGGTCCCTTTTCTTTAATTATTTAGTTCCCTATCCGACATTCTCCTGCAAGAAGTAAAAATAAATTCAATAGAGGGACCCTTTCTGTTGATAAGATATACAGGAGCGAACCAGCAAAGCATCATCAACATTTAAAAGAGTAGCATACTGATTGACAGCTGATGAATGTGTTTGATGTGTATACATAGCTTTTCTTTGTATTACTATATTTTGTATATTTATACAGTACAATGCCAAAGCAGTCCAATATTATAGAAAGGTTGTATGTTTTAAGAATGAACTGTAATGTATTTGAATAGCATTTTTAATATGTCTGCACTGGTAGGTAACTATTACCTTGTTACATTCTATGATATTTTAAATACTTAGTGGTAGTTTAAATTACATATATTTGTATTATATGCTGGAGCATGTTTAGATTTTAATCAGTTTTTATAAAAGCTGTTGATGACACTTATATTGGCAACTCCCTTTGCAGCAGTGACCATCCCTGAAAATTCATCCCTCACACTGCTCATAAGCTGCCACAACTAATTAGCAAAAACACACAGTACATAGAAAAACAGACCTCAGCTATATTAGATTATGTGTATAAATACTGTATGAACATGTATGCGAAATTAACATTACACACCTTGAAAACTATTTAAAGAAACCAAGCAAGTGGTACCTTTCAGTTAGTTCATTTGAACTAATCAGGGATAAACAGAAAGCTTAAACCTTGGTCCTTTACAGTGTGTGGTAAAGAGAGACTATCCTTTCATTTATCATGCTAAGGTCTTCGGTCTTTTCTACCCCCTTGCAAACCTATTTCAGGCCCCTCCTCCATTCCCAAACACCTCTTCAGCTATCTCTCTCCCTTTCAGCCTCTAATGTGGCAGCCAAACCAATTTGCCCAAAGCTGGAGGCAGCGTCTCTTGAGAATTCTTTTTAACAGAGCAGAGAGGTGTGGCTCTTAATGTGTCTTGTCCCAGGAACGTTAATCATCTTTAGGATTTGATGGCCCTTTCAGTTCCTGCCAAGTGTGCACATTTGTGAAATGAGTTGTAATATTGAAAAAATTGCAAAGGGAAAGTGAGTCACATTATATAAAGATCTGCTTTGTTTTGCCTTTATCACTTCCTCTAATGAGCATGTGTCAAACTGCAACCCGGAGTGCCTTTGTACCACAGAGTTCAGCTCTAATACATACCTGAACATACCTGAACAAACTAATAGAAGTCCTTAGAATGCGTTGAACATTAATTCACATAAATCTGACCAACACCAGCAAACACAGACAGTCTAAATTGGGTGCTGGATTTAGATGTTAAGTTCACTAGTTAACTGTTTAGATTACACCAACAAATGCCAGCAAAAATGTGAACTGTGAGAGACAATGAGCATACATATAAAACATGTTAAATGCTGTTAAAGAACATTTCCCATAATTTACTTAATATTTGTAATGTTATTGAATAGTTTTTAAAGCTCCTAAAAGTTCACCCAACCATCATAAAAGTAATCCATATGACTCTAGTGGGTTACAAAAGGTATTCTGAATCTAAATTATGTTTTTTTGGGGGTGGGCATAACTCAAAACCGACAATTACAGTCAGAACTGCAAGGTCATTTTAAACATGGTGGCATTGGTTCTCGGTTGCATCGTGACCTCTTGTCATATGCGAGTTTAAGCATGTCACATATCGCAGCTAGTCACAAGAACCAATGATTTGTCAGGCATATAGATTTGAACTTCCCTTGCAGTGATGTTTGTTATTGTCTGTATACATATGCATCATAGCCTAATGATATTGGGTTCAAAATATAAAAAGTTTTCTCTCACATGTGTATCATTTCACTTCCGAAGAAGATTTATTAACCCACTGGAATCATATGGATTCCTTTTATGAGGGATGGACCCAATTTTAAAGGTTAGCAACATATCAATGAAATTGCAAAACCAGGATACTATTAATATAACTCTAAGTCATATACACCTAAGATGGCATGAGTATGATTCAATTATGAGATCATTTTTATTTTCTGGTGAACTATTCCTTTAATGTTTTTCACAGTTACATTTATTAAATATTGACATTAATAAGTAATTCTGTAATTCAGCTGGGGAATAGCAGTCCTCCAGTCACATCTGAGAATCAGTCACCGAGATATAGTCTTTTTATCCCCCTGTATTCTGATGACATTGATGAGATAAATAAAAAGGATTTTCTGTTTAAGGAAGATGTGTGAAACAAAACCTGATGTTTGGTGCATTGATTGCATGTTTCTACCCATGTTTCTTCATTAGTGTCATCCACACAAGCAGTTGACCAAAAGAATAACAAATATTTTGTTTTCATTCTTTATAAATGTGAGTGCATTAGTTCACTACACTACTTTAATGTATTTATTTGATTCCACTATCTTCCATACCATATTATATACAGTATATATCCAGGGAAAATTAAGAGACCATTTCAAAGACCATTTTTAGTTTTTCTGAACTTGCTATTTCTAGGTATGTGTTTAGGTTAAAATTATTATTTTTGCTTTATTCTGTGAACTAGTTACAATATTTCTCTCAAATTTTAAACTAAAACATTGTTTCTATTTGTATTTATTTGCAGAAAATGAAAACTGGTCAAAATAACAGAAAAAAAGATGGTCTGTATTTTTTTTCAGAACCCTATATATATATATATATATATATNTATATATCAGTGTTTACACAGTTATATGGTAGGGGGAGCTGTTACACATTTTCTGAAAGAGTACAACATCTCTGAATCCAAAGACAAGCAAATACATTATTTTTATCCTATCTGGTCAAACACCTTTACTCTTACAAAAAGATACCTCACAATGCTGTAGAAGAATGGTTCCATAAAGAACCTTTAACAACCAAATAATTTTTTGTTTCAAAAAGTTTCATTGTAGTGCCAAAAAGGTTCTTTAAATTATAAAGAGGAAATGGCTCTTTTGAAGCACCTTTTTAATTGTTGACAATTTTTTTAGAAAGTGAATAAAAATGAATGAATGTAGCAAGTTCTTCAAATTTGTTCTTTCTTTTGATATATTGAAAGTTTTATACTCTACACCCCTCTGTTCTTTTAATTACTTTATATCTACCATAACATAATTTTCATGTCAAACTCTTAAATGTAAATCAATATAAATCAAAATATTTATTAAGAATAATAAGAATATTTAATGCAGCTCACAGGGCCATGAATATATCTTTTTGTATCTACAAGGTAGTTTGCCAGAGATCTTAACGTCACACATGAAATACATCTAAATGCGGTTTAAAAAAGTAATAGCAGTTTGTCCTGTCGTTCAGTAGTTTTAACTTTGTTTATTAGTTAGCAGGATGTTTTTATTTTTCATTTACATTGATGGATGGATTTACCAGTGTTTGCATATTGCAGTTATTTTTTAGAAGAACCGCTTATGGTCACAGTACGTGAAATATTAAAAAAAACCTCTCTATTTTATTCAGAGTTGTCTGCAGAACACTACACTCTTTTCATAGCACGTTTTTTTTGGTGAAGGCATAGAAAGTGTAACAACAGTGAACAACAGGGAACAGTGGGTTTGAAGCCACGGGGCCACTCTACTGTTCACGTGAACGCATTCTGGTCCCCGTCGGTCTGGGAGTTTCAAATGAGAAATAACTCAAATACGGGAGTTTCACGGGAGAAATAACTAAATGGGAGGGTGGCGGGAGATGAGTGTGAAAAATTGGAGAATCCCGGCCAAAACGGGAGTGTTGACAGTAATGATCTGGGGGCCACTAAAATTTTGTGAACATAGGCGGAAATCGTGTGTGTGGGGGGATCGAGGGCCTCACACCATCTGAGGTTTGTCCCCTCTATCATTAACAACCACTCTGTGTATTGTAAATAATATAATGATATACCTAAAATTAATTTGTGAGTACTCAAACAATAAAATGCAAATGAGGCAAAAAAGCGTTTAGATACATTTTGAGTTCTCCCTCTCTTATCTCACGGTGCTTTGGTGCACTGCCTACTTTCCCCTTTACTTCACCTTCACTGCCATAGTAGGGAAAATAAATAAATGTGAGTCATTGGGGGATAAGATCTGTTTGGTTACTGACATTCTTCCAAATATCTTCCTTTGTGTTTAGCAGAACAAAGAAATTTATACAGGTTTGGAACAATCTGAGAGCGAGTAAATTATGACAGAAGTTTCATTTTTAGGTGAACTATCCCTTTAATACTTGTTACATTGTAAGTCACCCACTACAACAAACCACTTGGTGAACCTATTAACCTAACTCCTATTTAAACAACTATTGCAAGGCTAAAGATGCACGTACAAATTTAGGTTGTATTATTTGTAAATTTGCTCTTTTATGTTATTTTTATGGTTTTTTTATTGGATGAAATTTACGCCCGTGTTTGTGAATATGATAAAAATGCTGACGCTGGCTGGAAGAAAATAATTTTCTTCAATAAATCTTCAGAAATAATCTGTTGTGAAAAGACTTCCATCTCACTTGAGTGGGACCGTAACCCTGTGTCTGTTTAAGTCTATATTACATACAAAGAATAACCCTTTCTAACCTACCCTTTTTCTGTCAAACCTGCATCCTCTAGCCATTGACTATCGCAAATGGAAATGAAAACTTGTTTGATATACATGATCAGGATGCAATTTATCAAATTGCCTTCCTACTTAGGGATGTCATGAGCTCATTTAAAAGTCAGTGTGGGAAAAATACACCATTAACGCTGAATTTAAACGCTAGGCTATATTAGCATTTGTTTTTGACTCAAATTCTGACTGATAATATATATTTGCTTTAATATCGTCAAATTTTTATGTAAAATGTGATGTAAAATATGTGAAATTTTCTGTAAATTAGTATGTGCTTGGTATATAAGACGCACGTGAATATGTTATAAGTAATATACATTTTAAATGTGAAAGTGTAGAAGAGAAGAGTGTAGATCTTCTGCAAATATAATTTCTAAAATGATGGTACTGGTAATTACAAACAGTTCATGTATAGATTAAAACACAGACCTTAAATGTTTACAATGATTGCAAGGCCAGAATCTAAAAGCAATACTGTGTATAATAAATGTACTATACTAATAAATTACTAAACACAATAAATTAACGGTTATTGCTGAAAAACTTTTAAACATTATACGCCATTGCACAGCTTCTCAATTAAAAATGCATATGAACTGATCTATCAGCAGATGACATACGTATGATAAAATATAAAAGGGCACTTGAAAATGTGTAATACAATAAGATAAGTTTAACCTGCTGAGCCATTTGCAAACAAGACACCAGGCATCCTCTGCCTAAGGCATTCTGTTACCCTGGCCTTGGCATTCATAATACCTCTAATACAATTGCCCAATAACCTTTGCCCTCCACTGTTGGCAAGATGCATATGACATTTTAGCACCTCAGTAGAGAAAAACACCAGCACCTCTTCTCACCTCATCTTAAAACCAACAGTCAGCCCTGTTGTTTACATCTGACTAAAGAACAAACAGGGCTGTGAACAGATGTCACCCCCCACAGGAGGTTAAGAAAATTAGGTAAGGAGTAGTGAGCTGTAATACAATTGAAAAACCTTAGAGAGCTTTACGTTTGTAAATTCTAGTAAAGGGGCAGACGTGTAACAAACACACATGCAAATGAATGCGTCTTCAGTTGTTAGTTCTAAACAAAACTGTCACTTGTCAGAGAGGGTGACATCTTTCTTGCCTCAACAGAAAATGAGATGAATGAGATTAATTTTCACTGTCACTGTCTCTCATACTCTAGAGTACTTTTCTGACACAAGGGCTATGTTGAATTTAAGTAAAGGCACGCCATCAAGGTTGGCATACTGTACAAAAAGCATTAAGCTACATACGGAAGAAAGGAACGCAGAGACTGTTTTGTTAAAAGAGGTAAATGGAGAAGAAGCTTTACTACTTTCAAGAGGATGAAGTTTAATACTTAATGAATCGACAACCTGTCTGCTAACATGTTTATAGTAAATAATCATTTTGTCTAGAACTATACTGTACTGTATGTACAGTAGGTTTACTATGAAAATGCTATTTTTAAGGCAGAGTAGGAAATTTCACAACAGGTTGTATTCATGTACAGTAGGGGTGTCACAATATACCAATATTGTCAATAATCGGGATATTAAAAACCACCATTATCAAAATCGTGTTAATTCTACACATATTGTAAAACTATTCAGCACCCATTAACAATTTCGTCATAACAGTTACAATGGTTACAAACTCTCTCTCTGCCTTCATACACTTTTTAAGTGTGATTTATTGACCAAATAACAGACAAAACACAAAATAAAAAAATTATTTCACTGAAAGCATAATTTATTTCTTTTTATAAACATTTTGACAAATATCACGATAATATCATTACTGTGTTTCTTTTTTTGGGGGGGGCGCAATAATTGTGTAGTGAAAATTGGATATTGTGACAGCCCTAGTACAGTATAACTAACATTATTTTTATTCGCATTTGTTTACATTAATTTATTTAGAGGATGCCTTTATTTAAAGTGACTTATAATTGAATAGCATTTATAATTTTGTCAGTGTACCAACAATAATTGTAGTCAACACAGCTATGCATGTAAAACTACAGTTGAACAAGGGCAAAATGAACAACTAAGATTACAGAATTTCAGATATATGCAGCCATGGAAAAAATAAGAGACTGGTCCAAATTTCCATTTTGAAATCAGCATTTCTAGATGTATTGTGGACATTTCAGTCCAGTGTTTGTTAAATTTCAACAAAATTAAACCACAGGAGTGACAAAAAGTCATCCAACAGCAATGTGAAAGACTGACAGCATGACAAGACACATGAAAACTGTGGTAAAATTAATAAAATAAATATATGTTTTTTAACTTTTTCCTTAAATATTACTGCTGTATTGCTTAAAAGTTAATATTAACTTGTTTTCTTTGCAGTATTTGAGGTCTGAAAAAATGCAGAGCATCGTCTCTGTTATTTTGACCTGTTTCCCCTTTATTCATTTTCTGCAGATAAATGCAAATAGAAACAATATATTTATTTGAAATTTGGTAAAAATATTGTTCCATTTCAGTCAGTCTCTCGACGTCGTGTTGAGAGACAGACTGGGGTTTGATCTTGAGAACCTATCATCTCCGAGAGGAATTTAAAACGCCAATGAACTTGGCGAATGGCACGCGCACACCAGTCTCCGCCCCATGCATACGGGTATAAAAGGAGATGTCGGCACCCATTCATTCATCTTTTGTTCTTCGGAATCTGCGTGACTGAAATTTCTCACAGCTGTGGGCATGTCTCGCAGTTGTGTTCTTGGGTGTGACAGACTCATCCCTGAGTCCGACAGGCACGACACCTGTGTTGCATATTTGGGGCTCAAGCATGCAGAGGCAGGGTTTGCCGATACGACATGTTCCGTATGTGAGAACATGTTGATTAAGGTGTTGCGGTCAAGGCTGGCTACGTTCTTTCTGAACGCTGCTGCAACCTCGTCTGCTTCTCGAGCGAGTTCGACTGCCGCTTCGGCAAGGTCGACCCCTTCAACGAGCAGCGGGGGTGATTTGGGGATTCCCATGGATGTCGCTCCGTCAGCTTTGGCTTCGCGGACCACCCATGCCCCAGCAATGCTCACCTGGCTCATCCCCGATGGGCGGCGGTGTACTGTCCCATAGCGGGCAGACTCGAAAGAGGGATGGGGACGAACTCTCTGTCATTGCATCGGACAGCTTCCTCCTGGCATCGGATGTGGAAGACCCCTTGGAGCTCCCGCCCCCGGGCAATTGAGCCCAAGACGAGGTCGACGCTGAGATGTCGGCCATGCTTGCCCGGGCAGCCTGGATTCGTGGTTCTTGGGGTCGGAGTGCCCCATTTCCATTTTTCACGGACGTGCATGCGGAGCTCACGAAGACATGGAATGCGCCATTCTCGGCACGTTCCCGTCCGACGGCCATCTGGGTCGTGTGCTCCCTACTTGGGCTCGCGCATCATATCCCATGTAGTTCTCCCTGCTGGTGTCTCCACATGTAACCTCCCCTTGCGGTAGGATGTGGCCTCCATAGCACACTCTCTCAGTAGAGAGAGCAGTGCTTCCCAGTGTTCCCTTACAGTACCGGGCGGCTATCTCTCTAAACGGCCGTTGGTACGAGCTTCTCAATGTATGCTACTAGTTACCGATTCCACTGGAAGATTACGTCTCGCGGTAGCGCTCACTTGTGACTCGCTAGTCCAGTCAGTGTTGCTCAGCTTGAGCTCGTGATGTGGCTCAGCGCCATGGCATGTCGTATAGGACCCCAGTCTGTCAACACAAGGTTGAGAGACCGACTGAAAGGGAACGTCTCGGTTACGAATGTAACCTTTGTTCCCTGATGGAGGGAACGAGACATTGTGTCTTCCTGCCACAATGCTTTGCCGGCCCGCTGCAGCGACCCGGAGATGTCTCTCAGGTTCCTCAGCCCAAAAAAATGAATGAATGGGCGCCGCCATCTTTTATACCCGTATGCATGGGGTGGAGACTGGCGTGCGCATGCCATTTGCCAAGTTCATTGGCGTTTTAAATTCCTCTCGGAGATGATTTCAGTCTGACCCCAGTCTGTCTCTCAACACAACGTCTCGTTCCCTCCATCAGGGAACAAAGGTTACATTCGTAACCGAGACGTTAGTAGTTCACAGAATGAAACACGGATGATCATTTTACCTAAACACATACCTATAAAATATAAATTTTAAAATCAGAAAAGCGGTCTCTGAAATGGTCTCTTATATTTTCTGCAGCTGTATATACATTAGACTGTTGACAGATAGAGGTTAGTTAAGTGTAAGTTAAGTAACTTTGGATAAAAGCGTCTGCCAAATGAATAAATTTAAATGTAAGTGAATGGGGAACAGGTGTTTTCAGCATTTGAATGCTTTGATGGTCACAGCTGATTGGCCGCTCATTTCACGCTCAGTATATTGTTATAATTTATAATATAGGTTATAAACATTTTAATAAAAAAATAAGCTTCCATTTTATGGCTTCCAGATATCATCAATTAAATAACAATTAATTTTTTTATTGACCATCACCACTATGTATTAGGCATAAAGCATGAATTGTAGTTTAGTGTCCCCACTTTTAGAACATCTCTGACTATGCTGTTTCTTTGGTCTTTCTTGAAGAAGTGTAAACAAATGTATCTGCGTGTATTAATGTCCAAGTCCACTAAAGGCAAATATATTAATATTAACAAGATGCGCCACTGCCATTACAATGAAAGAGGAGGAATGCAACGCTCAATATGGCCGCTCTAGCAAATGAAGTACCGCCTTCCAGTGAAACGAGCCAATCGTCAATCAGTATTGACTGACGATTCTCTGGGGCGGGGCTCTCGTGAGGCACTTACCAGCCTGTGCGCATGCACAGTGGATGAAGCGATCTCGAAAAAGGTGATTTTTAGCGCAATTTACGCTTAGTAAACCAAAGTTATGGTACAGTTCATGTCAGGTTTCATTTTTGACAGGACATATGCTGTATAATTGTGATTTTTGCCAGCGATTTTAAAAATATCTGCCTTTCCCCTTTCAAGTAGATAGGACTGTGGACTTGCTAATAACTGTCCAGAGGCATTGCAAACATGGCCGCAGGGTGGCATCACTAAGTAAATACTAAGTAAACGGACTTCGCTAAAGGCCACTAAATTAAACGATTATATTAGTAGCGATCTGTTCACTATTTTTAATATTGTCCTTTATAATGTCACCAATAGTACTATGGGGGATCTTTCCAGTCAAGCAATTATCTTTGGAGAGTGTACATTTGAATGAGGATCTGTTTGTTGCTTGCCCTCTAGCACAAATGTATTCCAGGACTGTTTACGGTAAATGTGTTACCTAGCAGAGGGAGAGACCCACACTTCCTGATGTGCTAATAAATTCAGTGGTTTGACAGGCCTCAATGTCTGCTAATGTATGCATTTCTACCTGAGTGTGACAGATGAGCAAGTACAGGTAAACAGCACATTAATGCATTAATATGTGTCTGAAAATGCACAGTCAACACACGTTCTTCTTGGGTAATTTGTGCCTCTCAAACATCCAATAAAAATGCAGCTCCCAAGACTGTATAACTATTCACTGTTAACTATAACTGGGTAATGCTTTACTTTCTGTATGTACTTCTCTGCTTACAGTGTTTTCAGATCAGTCTGAGTTGCTGTGTGACATGCAATAATTGTTTGTGCTTTCATATGGAATACGACACCAATATTACATGGTTTTGTTTTGTATGATATGGTTAGTATAGGTATAATAATTTTTGACATTACTCAGTATTGTTAAGTCAATTATGAATAGTTTGTCTCATTATTATTAAAAAATATATACTGTAGCCTACCTTCATCTAATCCAGGGGTCAGCAACCTAAGGCACGCGTGGCACTATTGGCACGCTGAAAGGAAATCAACGGCGCGCCAAGCACATGCAGTTAAATATTATATTAATTCCAAAATTGATATTATTTGTTTAGTTAATGTTTAAGCCAAGTTCGAATTCCTACCACAAACTACATATTAATCCTTATAATCAAGTTTAGTTATAGTTGTCACGTCAGGCGTTAGTGCTCATGCAGTTGGCGCACAGCCAGGTGCTGATCAAGGAAATGGTGCAGCACAATCGTTTAAATCTTTTAACACTATACATGCACTCAATGTTGTATGCCATTTACCAACCTTACTTTGAAACTAAACACGAGAAAATCACTGAGATGAGAGGCGCGATGCGGCACCACAAAATATGCCTGTAAAAGATGTTTTAAACATGCAGACCAAGAGCTTGGTAAAGCATCCCAACCCTTTCAAGAATTTAAAGAACAACGGGTATGTTCTTGATAATATTATTAGCCTTCAAATGTACTGTAAGGAGGTTCACACACGAGACGCAATGCACGCGGCGCATCCCGTCTAGAACAGCTCACAGGTATCGCACACTGGACAAGTACATTCTATATGCACGAGTTCAAAAGTTCAAAGTCCACTCCTGGTGCAAATTTGACCAATTTTAACATATTTTTACGATATTTTTATTAAACAATATGTGGTATTTGAACGTTATTTAATCAATAGGCTTTATATCACGTTGGCAAATCTGTTATTTCTATATAACAGATTTATAAATAAAATAGTACAGTAGAGTAACAAATAAGTATTTTTGTATTAATGCGCTATTTTTTTTCCATTATTCCCAAACAGATAAATATATCTTGCAGTCTCTATGATGAAGTTTATCTGTACAAAAAACATAATTTTGACAGATTAGCCTACATGTATTTATGTGTGTGGCGCTCTGTGGTATTTGAACGTTATTTAATCAATAGGCTTTATATCACGTTGGCAAATCTGTTATTTCTTATTCTTTGTATGTTATTAATGTGATAGAATTGAGTAACAAATAAGTATTTTTGTATTAATGCGCTATTTTTTTCCATTATTCCCAAACAGATAAATATATCTTGCAGTCTCTATGATGAAGTTTATCTGTACAAAAAAAGATAATTTTGACAGATTAGCCTACATGTATTTATGTGTGTGGCGCTCTGTGGTGCGGCAGGGTTTTGAGCAGAGTCCAGATCTGTAGCGGATAGCTGGTGTGTGTGCCGTCACAGAAAAAAAGGGTTTATTTGTTAACATTATTTAACTACATTATTAACATGACTAAAATACTTAGTTAAGATAATACAACTGTTATCAAACAAATGTGAAAAAAAAAATGTCTTTGATCACCATTTCTACACAGGTATAGGCCCTATTCAATGCATAATGCTTTTTCCTCAAAAATAGAATTGTTCTTCAAAAACGATTCTAATGTTATGGTAAGCAGAATACATATAATGAATAATTATATTGAGATAAATTTGTTGATATGGCACAGTGATTACAAAGAAAAAAAATTGAATGGCATGCCATGTCAAAAAGGTTGCCGACCCCTGATCTATTCTATCTATTATAAACTCAGCCCTTGTTATAAAAACATTAACTTGCATATTTGATTTTGGTGAAACATGAGATTGATTTGTCTCACCTATCTCTGCTCCGTCGGGAGGGGAAAGCAGCGTTGCACCCAGCGACCGTACACACGTGCATCTCTTTGAGGTGTACATTCTTGTAGTGCAGTTTGACACTGTAGGAACTTTTAAAGCTCTTTTTGCAGACGTAGCAGATCTTAGGATCAGGGCTGGAGCAGAGATCACCCTCCGGGGACTGAGAGGGGAACTTTGGTGGGCTCGTTCCATAGCCAATAGAAGAGATAAAACTTTCATGTAAGGCAGCCATACTGGCTGCTGTTGCAACTGCCATACCCCCATTGTAAAGGCTGTACTGACCCATGCAGAACATATCATAAGTAGGATCATTTATCTCTTCCTTAATTTTGATAACTGGCTGGTGTTGAGAGGATGGGGAATGACTTTGTTCCTCCAAATCTTTCTGGTGGTGTTCCTCATCTTCTGCCCGTTGCTGTTTCTTATCTAGATTTCTCCCCAGGACAGGCTGCTGTATTTCAGTGTCCATCATCTCATCACGGTAGAGTATCTTGGATTCGGATGTCTCCGACTCATTTTCAAAGTCACGTTCATGATCTTGGTCCTCAGAAGTAAAACTGTTAATACAACGCAGGTCATTATTGCCTCTACCACTGCACTCTGCTGGGTCAGGACGGAGTATGCCTCGAAGGGCTATACTTTGAGTAATTTCATTTTGTGATGGGGATTGATGTCCGCTGCTCTCATAATGATGGCCGCTGCTGCTTTTATTATTGTTGTTGTTGCAGTTGCCATTGACATTGTTATGGAGGTGGGATGGCTGATGGTGGTGGTGATGGTTACAACTATTCTCATCATCATCTTTGTCATAAAAATCCTCGGCAACATCCATCACTTCTTTTTCAATCTTGACTGGCATACTAGATTTCCGTGGCTTCTTTTTAGGCATCGGGTCAAGAGTGGTGCAATCTTGGGTAGTAGGAGTTGTGGGTAGGCAATGAGTAAATGTTGCCGTTTCAGAAACATGGGTGTTGTGGGAGCCAACAGATAACATCAATTGTTGCTGGTCTGTCAAAGATGTGCTGTTTGTTGTGGTAGGCAGTATAGGACTGGTGGGCAGGGACACGGGAGGACTAACTAGGTCGGCAGGAGAAAGCAGTGTGCGATAAAAAGGTGGCACAGGTTGCACTGGCTGCACAGATTTTAGGGAAGGGAAGACAAGTGGGCTCTGCAAAGGTGACTGTAACATGGGGTCGAGAGGAGGGGTGGCAAAACTTAGCGGAGGCCGCCCAGGGCTTGTTAGAGTGAAGCCACTTTTTGAACTTGATATGACAGGTGTGGCTGTACCAGAACCGGAGCGAATTAGGTCCTTGTCCCGGTTGTTTCTTAACATAGGCATGTGGAGGCGTGGATTGGGATTGGCACTATGGCGGTTCCGACTGCGCAGTGAGCTGAAAACCATGTTGCAGCCTTCAATAGTACAACGATGTTTAATCTTGAGATGCACAGCATTATAGTGGATCTTGAGGGTGCCTTTATCATAGAAAGTCTTGCCGCAGGAGTTGCAGCAGACACGACCCTTGCGCGAGGTTGCACCCATACGACGTATGCGATGCATTTTGGAAGAGAATGAGGAGTGTGTAATAGTCTTGGATTGTTCATTTTTTTCAAAATGGTGATGGATTTGGTGGTTGTTCATAGTGCCTGGCTGCTGCTGCACCTGCTGTTGCTGCTGTGGTGTTTGTGACCGCTGGGAGTGGTGTGTTGATGGTGTTGGGGAGATTGACGAAGCTCTGCTGGGTTCTGTCTTAAGTTCAATTGAGTTGGGCAAGCCCCCCACTGCTCCTCGACTGGGGCTTTGACCACTACAAAATGGAGAGAGCGACACTTCAGACTCACTGGTCTCCACTGGCTCACTCTGACCGGGAAGATTTGCATCTCGCATTCTGAGACCTGATTGCTCCATGGTCAGTCCGTTTGGTGGCAGTCCTAACATTGGGGCAGACACTGGATTGATATACTGAAAGGGCAGTAAAAAGGC
This sequence comes from Triplophysa rosa, assembly GCF_024868665.1. NCBI lineage: Eukaryota > Metazoa > Chordata > Actinopteri > Cypriniformes > Nemacheilidae > Triplophysa > Triplophysa rosa. Next base: position 14,529,127 of record NC_079893.1, on the reverse strand, counting down.
AAGACTGTTTGGGATGTTCTCGAAATGGTGAATACTAGAGGGGCTATTATTCTCCAGGTGTGAAAGAAGCCCGGGACTACGTGTACGATTATTGCTTTCAATAAAAGTTCTGATGCCAGAGTCAGTTTTTGATGATGGCACAGTGACTGCTTGTCCTTCCTTTTCCTGGATGGCCATCAACTCCACAATAGACTTGGTTTCACCAAAGCGTAGAAACTGTTGCAAAGTGATGATTTCTTCTTCTCGTGACATTATGGTCCATCTGTCCAGAACCTTGCCTGCAGAATCCTAGAGGCCATATCAGAAAGAAGACAAACACAAAAATTTATTGTTTCTGTATAGTCACAGGCATTCGAAAAGACAAAGATGATGAGGAGGGTAAGGACAGGTAAATACTGATATTAGAACTAGGCCTCTCTGCATTCGTCCACTGTATCTTTTCCTCTCTTAAATGAACCATACAGATGTAGACCTTACGTGCACATTTACCAGTGCAAAGCTTAATACAGTCTTCGGTAAACACCCAAAAAGAATAACCTATTTAACATTAATTCAAGATTAAATCAATTAAATTTGCTATCTGGGCAATGTAAAGCCACTGAGGCTTATTTTTGGTGACTTCCCATGAAATTGCAGATGTAAAATATCAGTGAGAGAATGCCTCCCCACAATTATTTACTTATTATTGCTGGTGTGAGACAGAGGAAGGCAAAAGTGCAACTAACCGCACCTTTCTAGGTCACACCTTTTTATCTTTAATTGTTTGGTGACCTCCTGCTTCAAATACAGGGTTACTGCTTAGAAATTTGTCTAAATTATATTTTACCTTTTACGGGATATTAAAAGGATGCCCTTTGTTACGACTTTTACTTCCTCTAGATAGTCAAGTTCGATCGTCTTCTCGGCACTCAGCCAGGGCCCGCGAAGAGCCCCGGCGAGGCTGATCCGAGGACCTCGCTAAACCATCCGATTGGTAGTAGCGACGGGTGGTGTGTACAAAGGGCAGAAGTAATGCACACAAAATCCTGTCTTTGAAGAATCCCTAAAGGGGACAGCAATCGTGATTACATTTTTTAGGGTGAATGCTGTATATAAATTAAACTATGTTAACTTGATTGTAGAGGATGCATGAGATTAAACATTAAAGATGGAATATTTTATCAAAGAGGATATTTATTATTTAATAAACTATAAATATAATCTCAGTATGCTACAACTGCATATAAATATGAATAGAAAGCAATGTTATTTAAGTTTTTTAAAATGTAAAATATTGTCTTAAAATTATTGGAAAAAACATGAGTAAACGAAAAACGGAAATTTTTAAATAAACTGAAATAAGTTTAGGGCACTACAATTATAATAATAAACAAAACCTAAAATAAAACAAAAATTAAAATAAATTAATCTTAACATCTATTAATAAATAAACAAACAAATAATAAAATCAAAAGCATATAACAAAATAGCTCAAAATAATAACTATGAAACAATGATTTAAATAAACATAACAAGCAAGCTTTGTAAAAAACATAGTAAGATAACATTGTTGCATTTCAGACAAATCAGTCAAATGAAGTGACAGCGAACAGCTTCACTGACAATAATTTGTTGTTTCATTTACACATGGTTTTAAAGTTACAAACTTGGTTTCATGTATTGTCTATCATAAATTGTCTATAAATGTTAGTTGGCAGGCTTGTAAATAAAGTGTGTCACATAAATTATTGAGTTTACTCTCCACTGGGCCTTTGAGACTCCCCTTGGCACCAAACAGTGCAACATCAAGGGAGCAATTTTTGTTCTGATGACAATTACAGAAGACACAAGGCTATTGTAGGCTTTGTTTGCCCCATGCAGTCTGCTAGGATCTATGAATGATAAATGGTTACCCCAATTTTAAGAGCTGTAAAAATCGCCAGCACAAAGCACAACGGGCCTTTAAGGTGCAGGCAGAGAATAAATGTTTAAAGAGAGTGGGAGAATTAAAGAATGGAAGAAAGTGAAGAAAAGAGAATATGGTAAGAGTGAGCGAGAGGTCTGAATACAGAACGGTTTCACAGCAACACGGCCTCAGAAATCTAAGATGGATAAATTCTTCAGAGACCGTACATCAATAGTCACTGGGGTATTTGTTGTTAAATATACATTAAAAAACACTTTACTCTTTCATTCAGTGTATGAGAGTATGAGTTTAGCCTAGAGGTAGACATTACATTTCAGCCTCAACAATATTATTTTATACTGCACAGTGGTTTGAGCACTGCGTATTTCATTTGATGAAATTGAAGTGAAAAAATCTAATCTACAAAAAAAGCTCAATGTAATTACAAAGAGTCAAATCTAATTACAAAGACAATACTTAAATAAAAGTAAAAGATATACCCTTTTTTTTTAAAATACTGTGGAATGTTTGAGTGATTCTCTCCTTATCTCTCATTGTCTCTTTCTTCTTGCTGAAAATATAAAAAAATCAGTCGTACATTTCTTATTCATACTGTCTAAATCTTTCATTTTTGTATGATACATGTCATACTGACACAAATTGTCCTTGAAGTGGCATTTCAGATCATCCACAACATCTACACTATATGGACAAAAGTATTGGGATGCTCCTTTCTGATGAACAGGTTTGACTACTTTAGTCATTTTTGTGAGAACAAATCTTAAGATTCTATAGAACTGTGTGCCACTCATTTTTTAGCAACAGTTTGGGCATTTTTCTATTTTGCACTAAGCAAGGTTTAAAATAAGGACTGGTCTGCCTGCATAAAGCCATTCCAAAACTGTTGCAACAAAGATGTAAACAAAATATCTTCAATATGATATTGTATGGTATAGCATTAAAGTCCTAGTGAAATTAAAAATTACAATGCCTATTTTTTCATGAAATATTGCAGCATTTATTGTAAATAGCTTATCAATGTGGGTCATTCTCTTTTTAAATTTTGTGTGCCCTCTTAATATTCAGTTAAAATCTGAAAATGCACTTCCGTCCTGTATTTGTCAGGGGTGGTGCACAGGAAGAGAACCCCGATGCAGGCAGCAGGTAAGGGGTTAACAAAAGACAAAAGTTTTTATTTTACAAAAAAAAGACCCACGAGGGGGTAAAATGACAATGACAAAGGGAGAATAATCATAGACAGCACAAGAACGTAAACTAACTAAAACTGGACAAAAGCAACACTTGACAAAAACTTAAACTGACTTGACTTGGATAAACTCACAGACGGGAACAAGACAAAACGTCATCAAATGACATGGACGAATAACAAATGGTACAAAATGAACGAGCACAGGACAGCAGACACAAGGGCAAATAAGGGAACTGACAAAGAAGATAACAATGGGCAGGTGTGGGTAATGAGACACAGGCGGGAAGCTAAACGAGGAAATGAGAGGGGCGGGAGAGAATGCACATTATGTCATGGCCGACAATAATATGTTTCTCTCCACACTAAACAAGAGGCTCTGCCATGATTCTGCCACAAGACCAAGAAAGGCATGACATGATGAGGCAGAATCATGACAGTATTGACTATCCATCTTAAATGACGTATGTTAGACGGCTTGGGCAGAGCATCCTCCCCTTCAACTGTCAGTCTGCTCCCAGTTCCATTTCAAAATGAAATGGCTATTTTATAAATCCAATCAAATCGCAGAGAACAATTTTTCACATTCAAAATCCAACAGGCCTTTTTCACGCTTCTGGGTTTTTGACGCAAGGTAAACGATGTTCCGGTTACAGCATAGTATCCAAGTCTAACAAGAGTGTCTGGATTAAATGTCTTCGTATAAATAATGTAAACGAGCCAACCTGAGGCAGGTACTTGCTGATTTTAACTACTGAATTGCATATAATAAACCCAGTGATGATGTTCTCTGTCTCATTTTATTCTTTATGTCTGTCTGGTTTGGTCCTGCATTATATCGATAAAATAAACGTTACAGTAATGGCAGCGTGTTGGAAAGACATCACCCAATCCCTTCCGTCAGACTCGCATCACACTTTCTGTTTCAGAAAATTTAAAAAAATGTCTTCTGTTGTCTGTTCTCGCTAGTGCTTCTGGCATTGTAAAAATATTTTGTTAATGTAAAATATATAATATCAGACGTTTTACTAGCAGGTGCATTGGATCATTGCCACGCATTGTGTATGTGTGTTTTATTATGTCTGCTGTGTGTTACTGTGATAGGGGAGTGAATCTTTTTTTCTGTATATAAGATATTATTTACATGGCTCGGACTTGTGACCCAAGCGTTGCCGGTTCGAACCTCAGTACCAGCAGGTGTTGTAGGTGGGGGGAGTGAATGATCAGCGCTCTCTTCCACCTTCAATACCACGGCTGAGATGGGACCTGGAGCAAGGCACCGTTCCCCCAACTGCTCCCCGGGCACCGCAGCAATGGCTGCTCACTGCGTGTGCACTTGGATGGGTTAAATGCAGAGCACAAATTCCGAGTATGGAACACCATATCACATCACTTTAACCTTAAAATAAACGATTATTCAGGAACATTAGAATCTTATGTGCAGCATTGAAAGCGACCCATTAAAGGTCTTAAGGTCAATTTTTTAAATATTGGTTACAGCGCAACGTAATACTTTAAAATTAACCAAGGTTAAGAAATACAAATGTCTACATTTATTACGTTTTCACAATTTAAGTTTTAACATTTTACATTTGGTATTATGAATGAAAAAAGAATCATATTTTAATTGCAATAAAAAAAGAAACCTTACCTTAGCAGTTTATGATATCTTATTTACTAACAAATATTAACGAGTTACACTCGTCATTAGCTTTAAATGACATAAGCGCATTCTATTACAAATGGATTTAATCTGTAGGGGAAGTTGCTTTACCCTGTGTACATTCCGACTCATGTGAAAGAGGCTTATTTCACTCTGAAATGCGTCAAAATACGGAAGTAAAAACGATCGCAACTTCCGATTCACGGGTACTTTAATATTAGTTTTAGAATTAGATTACTTGAATAGATAAAAATGTTTATTAGAAATGGGTGTCCCAATATACAGTATAATGTCCATATAGTGTACATATTACTAGAAAGTGATTCAAAGAGGATAAATATTGACACTTATTTTCACCAAGTATTACAAAGCTTGAGCAAACAGAAACCCCACTGTCTGTCACTGCAGATTGGAGAATTGTAGTGGGGGGATTAAAAGCCCCAGCTTCTATAGCCCCACTATATCTATTTTTTACTGTACAATCCTATAGACAAATCTTTTACCAGTTAGCAATGCTAATGTCTAAAAAAATGTGTAACCATACCATGTATTTAACATACTATATAATTTTGCTGTTTTATATCATATCCATGTTTGTCTCATACCATTCTAAAGGTAATTTTCTTTAAAGCTACTAATTGCAACAATGCAAAATTATGAAAAGCACTATATAAATATTGAATGTTAAACTGTGTCATTTAAATCAAGCTAGAATGACCCTTGTCTGCTTGGAAAACGTACACTATGCAGCTCTGCTTTTTAAACCAGTCTGACATGGCCAAGTTTCACTTACGAATTTATCTAATTTTTTCTTCCTCATTTCCTTAAATCAGAAAATAAAGCATAAAAAAGGCACTGGGCTATAATTTTTACCAAATGGAGTTAGTTAGAAAAGCTGAGGCCAGCCAGCTGTCACGATACAGGTCACAGGCTACACACTTTGGAGGGTCTGTCTAAGAGGAGTTCTGCAATCACACCCGTCTACACTTCCAAAAAGTCTGGACTCAAGTCAGCCAATGCTAAGGCCACACCCCAAACATACAGAGAAACTCAAACTTGCGTGAAAAGCACACAGAATAGGCAAATGAGGAGGGGTTCAAGTTGGACTAGAATTTTGCTTTAAGACAAACATCATATGCTTTGGGTTACGTTTAGAAACCTCTTATTATTGTGATAGCTAATTACCATCCCTACAGTATATTTCTTTGGCTATTCAAAAATGCCTAAATTTTATTCAGATGTACTAGCACAATAAAATATAAGTCTGTCTGACCACAAATCAGCCTTCAGCCTTAGTCAACTCCCCTGCATTAGCCAGACAAGAAACCTTCCATTAGATGCACTTTTACACCAAGGCACTCATTACACCAATTAGCTTAATGTGGCCTCTATCTATGCGTTCTGCAGATTTGCCATACTCAAAAAAAAAACTCATTAGAACCGTCCCCACGCCCCCTGTTATGATGGATTACACTGTCATTACACATTCTTGACTCCTTTACATAATGTGGCTGAACACTATTTGTGAGGTTAAAGACAATTAGTTAATAATTACAGCATTAAGTCACAGCGTCTCATCTATCCAAGGTGCAGCCGGCAAATGCTGCAACTGTGTAAACTCTGATGGCTGTATTTATCTCACTGCCACTGGTGTAACTTACTGCAGCCCAGTAATGATGCTGGAGGCCTATAGCTTTGTAAATGATCTTCGAGGATAAGAAAAAGATGGCCACATATTCACCATGTCAATGCTGTCAGCAAAACAAAGCAGTCAATTATGCAATTCGGTCAACATCCTATTAGCTTTCCCTAGTCTACAGGATACTGTCGTTATAACAATCATCACTTATCAGTGTCAGGGGATCATTAAGCCCCTCAAAAGGCCTGTCTAACTCAGTATTGTTGATTTACTCTACTTTACTATGTATTTAACTTTTTATTAAGTAAATACTGGTTTATCGTGAACAATTGGTCTGGGACCTGATACAGGAAACTTTATGGACTGCAATACAACAGAACACAGGAATCAGTGGATGCAACATGATATCACTATTGATCAAGGGGTAGCTCTCATCTCCAAAACAAAACTGTGTAAGCAAAGGTTTTCCTGTGATCTTGAAGGTCTTCATCCAGCGAATTGCTCAGTATTCTACTTTTTGACTTTTTTATTTTAACCAATAAATAATTGAGTAGGGAAGTGGCAAAAGGTGTGGGGGGATTGATCAGTCAAAGCCCAGGGCCTGAAGCCATGACGTCTGAGGAAAAAAGTTCACAGAGCCTTGTGTAACCCTCATTGGTTAAATAGGTCTCCTATCTTAAGGACCTATATCACAAACACACACACACACAAACACATGCAGACTATTTGAAAGTCTGTGTACAAACTGGTACTGGCACGGTGCATGCAGGGGAAGAGAATAAGCTAATGGACTTCTGCCTAATGTGATAAGAGCCATTATTGACATGCTGCCAGGAAGATGCAAGACCATTAGCTAAGACATGACTTTTTCCTACCATTATCTGCCCCAGAAGCATCACTATTCCGGCCTTCAGGCCTCCGGAGAGACCCATAAGACACAAAGCTACTGTGACTGTCACCAGCAGCATTATTTACTGCTGACACATACAAACCAATATGCATTCAAGAGTGAATAGGAATGTGTGTGCAGGTGTATAGGGGATGGGCAGGGGTTCCGTTTTTATAAACCCATTCAATTTTGGTACTGTATATATGTCAGTCTATTTTGCAGTGCTGATCTTACCACCAGGGTTGAGTGCACTCATGTGCTTGCACGGGCATAAGCATCATATGTGGGTTTATATGTCAAATGTGGATTTTGGGAAGACACTATGTCCAGAAAAAGGCATGTCTACAACCATAAGTTCCAGACAATTGTGATTACTTACTGTGAAAATAAACATCACTAACTTTTGAAAACATATGGTGTTGCATTTTTGTAATGTAACTTATACATGAAGAAAATCTGTAGACCATCAAAGCATTTATCGTAATATGCATTTAAACCTGTATGTAACTTATTCAATCTAGCGGATGGTAAAAAAGTATATAAAGTATAGACTGGTTGGAGTGTGGGATATTAGAGTACAGTGGACCCTGTTAGGTGTGCACTGAGGACACCTAAGACCAGACCTTGACCATTTCATTTTAGAGAAAACGGATAAATACTAGAAGATATACCAAAATACCTATATCTGCAGTAGTAAACACATTGGTCATATAACAGTCATACAGAGACATCAACTGGCTACGCTGATTCTTGGGGTGAAGTTGTGCTGTCATGTAACATTTTAATTTTCAAATATTTCAACACCCAGTGACCTAGAAACATGTCTAGCAACACATCTAATTAACTGACAAAGACCTTTAGCTTTTGTGAAGAAACTAACATCTCCCCTGATATCAGTGCTACCGGTTCCTTCAGTCAGACTGCCAACTGGAGCAGGTGTGTGAGAAAGGAGGGGCGCGCTAATAACACATCTGTGGTGGCAAATGACCAGGCACACCAGTAATTGTGCCTTATCACATCTGCCTTTAAATCTTTAGTGGTCCTCTTTATAAAAAACCAGCCCAGTGCAGTACACGCACACTGGACTAGCTTCCTGGAGATAGAACATGCATCGTAGCCTGACATGCTTGGTTACTGTACCATGCCCCTTGCTTTCTGTGAATTAGGAGATGCTGAGCTGTTGGTGGGAACCTCTTTCAACTCACGGAGCAGGGGAGGAGCGGAGCGTGTGCGGAAAATGGACTCCACTTCTTACCTGGATCAAACCTATCCAGATCTTACCCTCACTGAGCCCATTTTCACTGCAACATAGTGTACTGTGCCCCCTTTCTATTTGGACAATGTTTTCCCCATGAACGCTTTAATCCCATTTTTTAGCAATTATGTTAATCTTAAACTTAAAGGAATGCCTTTCGGGGGCCTGACACTACAATCAGTGTGTCTGTCTTTGCTGAACACTGCCACACCTTGTAAAAAGTAGTGGTTGATTAACATTGTGATCTTTTCAATTTGAGTTTTTGCCACTTGTCAGATAATTAAAATTTGAATTTTAAACCTTTACTTGAGAGGTGTCTTGGTTGATTTACTGGCAGAATAGTCATTGCAAAACCTATACAAAACACACACTGGATAACCCCCATAATCGTTTGTGCAGCACTCAGCGACCACATATTTAGCTTCTATTGTCCCAAGGGTTTCTGGGAGATGGAGTCATTTAAGCACACAGGCCTGCCTGAAAATCAAAGTGAAAAGTCATGCCAAGGGGCAGAAAGGAGATTGCCCATATCCAGTGGGAGTTGACACACTCTTTGCCTAGCTGCTGCCACAGTACTCAAGAGCTATTAAGCAGGAGTCATTCCTTCTACTCCTCCCCTTGTTTCCCTCTCACGAGTCCCTCTGGTCAAAATCAGGTACAAATGGCTGTTTGCTGTACAACTCCCACAACAAGTTTGTTTCAGCTACATCCTTCACTAACAGCATGTAAAACAAAAAGAGATGGACCACTCTTATTCACAGATGCTTCCAACTGAGACAATTTCAGAGCGAGACAGGGGAGTGCCACTAGAACATCCAATCTCCCACCCTCTGTAGACCTTAAAACATTTAGGCCAGGAAAATAAAGCAGCGTTGTATTCTGCCTACATACACTCTGAAAGCTTCACATACACACTTTAGTATTTTTCCCTCTCTGTCTTTCCCTCTCATGCACACACAGGCTCATTACTTTTTAAAGAATAAATTCAAACGGAATAGATGATCACCAAGGATGTGCTGCAGGACTTTACAATCCTACACTGTAAAAAGGCTGTATTATTTTTTACCCATGGTTGGTCAAAAAGGGTCGAACCGAACCCTTGGATTATAAATTATGCTATGCTAGGTTGTTTCAGTCAAAAATGCTGCGTTGTTTCAACCCATGGTTGGGTCAAATATAAACATTTTCTGGGTGAATTGAACCTAATGTCTGGGTTCTTCCTTTTTTGACCAAACCCAACATTGTTTTTACAGTGTATGACATTTCAGAGGGATGCTTGAAGATTACTGAAAAAAACAAACCACTCACACATGCAGCATCACTCAACTATCCATCTGGCAGTGACAATTTAGGGAATTAATGTATGACTATCAAGAGTTTTACTGTTGAGTACTTTCATCCCTACACTCATGTAAAAAGGATGTCATCCATATGGCTGGCTGAGAGAAAGACAGCAGGATCATCAGGATGTCAGGGTTGCTAACTGTCACCAGCTGGGTTGGAGACTGAATACTCTTGCTCACAATAGAGGAGGTCTCTCTCACATCTCGGCCTGTCTTTCAGAATCACAGTGCCTCCATGTGTCTGTGGCATTTTGAATCAGAGACATATTTCTCACCTCTAATTAGTGTGCAAAGCTCCTCTGGGCAATCAGTGCAAGGTTAATTGGAGCCAGCCGGAACACCCTAGCGAGCAGCAGTGTAGCACTGTCTCTCATCATAGACTGTCACCCAAAGGAAGTTCCCCTGAGCACTGCACATGCTCCAAAGCCCTTCCCTTATTTCTCACACTAAAAGATTAGAGGGAAACAATCACTGCAAAAGAACATCTCTCTCATTTTATCTCCTGTTTATCATCTCTCCCTCTCTCATTTTCAGCCTCTCATCCTGTCACATACGTGCAATATGTGAATGTGTGTCACATGTTCTCTCCCGGGTAGAAAAGGTGCCCAAGTCTGACACACTGGCAACAGCTTTCTTTCCTCTTCAACGAAAGACAGATGCACAAAAATAAAACAAGTTAAATCATTTTGCAGTATGTGCACTGGTATTTACCCTACCTGAGGTTCAGGGCAACCGGGTAATTAAAGTGGAAGTGATGTGAGGCCAAGTATGGTGTTCCATACTCAGAATTTGCACTCTGCATTTAACCCATCCAAGTGCACACACACACCCAGGGAGGTGAGCAGCAGGGATCGGTGCCTTGCTCAAGGGTCTCACTGCAGCCGTGGTATTGACGGTTGAGGAGAGCACTGATCCTCACCTACAAGCCCTGCTGGTACTGAGGCTCGAACCGGCAACGTTTGAGTAATAAGTCCGAGTCACTAACCATTAGGCCACAACTGCCCACACAGTTTTACACAGAATTACACAGTTAGACAATAAGTATAGACGGTTAGTCCCTTTAGATTATTTCTAAAAACAAGCAACAAAAATAACAAGTAAACTACATAATCCAGCAAGTTAAAGTGAATAGCAAATGTCTAGCCAGTATTATTTTTGGTTACCAGTAGAAGAACCGTTACTTGGCTAAAATTAAATGCGACAAAGTTACACAACCCATTCAACAAATTGTTTATTTAAAAACAAAAATAACAAAAATTTTAATATAGAAATATAAATATAAATATGGCGCCTGGGGAACTCTGTTGAATTTTGATGTTAGAGCAAACAAAATATAATTTATGTACATTTTGAACAGAAGATACTTTCAAAAGTACAATATGTAACCAGCATTGTCATTACTGTGGCTCAGTGGTTAGAGCATGGCGCTAGCAACGCTAAGGTCATGGGCATCGATCCCAGGGGATTGCACATACTCAAATACAATGTATAGAATAATGCAATGTAATTTGCTTTGGATAAAAGCGTCTGCCAAATGTATTGAGATTAAATGGCATTTTTTATTTCCAACATATTGCTGTGTTATGAAAAAATATTAAAATGACAATATATATATTTCATAAACTCTCTAGTCTGCATAATTAAAGTTTACTCTTAAACAATACTACATTAAAAACTAAAAGCAACAAGGGATATTTTAAAACAAAACAAATATGAAAATACATTTATCAAACACTTGATTGGACATAAAATCGTTTTAAAACAATGAATCAAAAATCGTACTAATGTAATACTGTAAAGGAACAATAGCAACATATTGCAATTGGTTATTAGGAAGTTTTGCATTCGTAATATAAGAGCGCTGTTAACCCACATTTAACGGCCAATGCAGGGTCTATTTTTGTCTATGGTCTCACACCCTTGAAAACACTTACACGTTAAATTAATTAAATATAATATTTAATTTGGTAGTTACACAAATTGTTGCATATTTTTGGTGCAAATATGAGTATGTGTATTTTGTAAAATGTTTGCAACTGTTTCTTATCTTCTTAATTAGGGACAACAGAACAAACATTTACACTTATTTTACGTTGTGTGCAGAAAATAAAGAATTGTTTAAGTGCGTTCACATTTGCATTCTGCGTGCCCACTTAAATTAAGTACACGTGCAAAGATGCAAGTGTGAATATTTGGACATGCTCCATAATATTATGTGTTTTTTGCAACAAGCATCAATTCTTGCGCAAGCCTCGTGATCTTACATCATGCGAGAGGCAATGTGAACTCGACTCTCTTGTGAACACGCATTTGAACGTTAAATCATGTGGATTACTAATGTGATGTGCTTTTTGCTTCAAACAAGTTGAAGACCATTTAATGGCATTTAAAAAAACAGAAGACCTGGATGCTAACATGGTCTTACATGGTCTTTTCATTAAAAAAAAAAAGTCTTTGTCGGGTCATCAAACACAGCTGGGCATAACACAAAACTGTGGCTCTACCTACAACAGCGTGGGAAGGCCCCTGTCCCTTGCTCATTTCCTCTACAGTACGTTTTGGATGAACTCTCTCTCATCTGAAGAAACAGTGTAACATTTAAATTTTTAATGAAATATAAAAAACTAGCATCACCCTTGTTTCATCCTTTATACTATGAATTATGCTTGAATTATGCTTTCAATGAATTTTCAAATAGTGTATTCATGTTTTGAGGACAATATACAGTACAGATGTGACTATCGTCAACCCTTTATGCAATGAACAGTAAAGTGGTCCTTGTCTTTCTAGACTGATGAACCTGTGACAGACCTCCACTATGCTGCTGACCAATCAATAACTAGCCTAGACCTATCCAGCAACTTTAAGGGAAGATCACTGAATTCCCACTCTTTGATGTTGCTGACCCTGAAGAAAATTCAATTTCCCTCCCCTTCAACAATGACAGCCATTTCTACCCAGCCAGCCATTTCCTTTTCTAGCGGAGTACTATCACAAAATTACATCCACAAAATAAGACTAAAAAAAGTAAAGACAAAAAATTACCTAAAAAATTACCTACGTTGGGTTCTTTCAACTCAAAATGCTGGGTTGTTTTAATCCATTGTTGAATCACATATAAACATTTTCTGGGTTAAATTAACACAGTATTTCAATTAACTTTTTTAGAGTGTGCCTCAATGTAATTTTTTATTTAAAGAAATTTAAAGAAAATAAAATGTTATCTGTCATGCAGGTATTCACCCTTATGTGGTTCAAAACCTGAAAATGACCCTTCTGTAGAACATACAAAAAAAACTCCCTTCAAAAATTAAGGAATTCCTTCATTCCTATTTATTTTGACTTGATTTTAGAATTTAACACCAAGTGACCTCATAAAATGCTTCCCTGCAAGAGAGTCAACAATGCTTTACTGTAACCACCAGTAGGCCACAAACACATTAATGCACTTGCTCAGCCTGGCTTAGAGTGTCTCATCTCAAATGCAAAGCCTTTCAGTGAGAGTGGTGGAGCTATTATTATGATAGCTCGAACTTGTATTGATGATACATGGTCGATTGTTGCTGAGAGGGTCCCCTAGATAGGAGATGCAGAAACCAAGGAGTTGCACTTTGGAAAGGTTTGCTTTACTTTCACTGAGTGGATTTACTGTCAACAGATTGCAAAACCATCCCTATTTATTAGCCAGGATCTTTAAAGGAAAGCTTATGCACTTTCCTTTGTAAATATTGCATTGTTGTGATCAGTGTCGGGGGTATTTTTCTGGTCATAATAATATTTGAGTTGTTTTATGTAATATGAGTTTCTTTTCAGATTAATTGATTTTTTAAACTACTGAATTAAAATAAACTTTGTCACTTTGACATGCACACTCGTGCATGGGAGCAGTCAGAGACAGAGATGGCAGGCCAGAGCATTATGGTTTTGTTTCGTTCAAAAGATTCTGATTACTTTGAAATTGTTAAAGAAAAGGAGAAATGCCAAACACTACAAAAAAAGCCAAATGATGAGACCTGCACACCCGCCTGATGCTAAACAACAAAAGGTTGATTTCAGTTCACCCCAGGTCAAAAAATTACTTCATCTGAACTTATCAAATTGGTTGCAAAATTTATTGTTTAGGAGATGCAGCCACTCTTCACTGTGGTGGCACTTACATTTTGTAATATCATTAGCAAAATCCGTTGGACTAGAAGGGGGGGGGGGGGTGCTGCCAAATTTCAGAACCTTTGCAAGCTTTTCAAACAAGGCCTAAATGGACAAAGACAGACCTGAGGAAACTTTTGCTAGCCTGGAATATACTGTACTTCCACTACTGCAGATTTATGATCTGCTCAAAATACATTTTTAAAAAACAGGACCTTTGAAAAAGTGCAAATTTTTGAAAACAATACTGTCATCTCTGTGTAAACTGTTAAATGCAAAACTGTGAAAACATGGAGACATGCGTATGTGTGGCGTGAGAGGAACCAGGCAGAGAGTAGATCCAAATGCAGTTTAGACATTTAATTAAATAACCAAAGACAAAAACAAACCAAGGAACCACAGAACGAAGGAGGCACCAAAACAAAGCATGACACTGGAGCATGAAACAAAGACTGACACCAAACAAAGAAAACACTAGGGCTTATTTACACTGGGACAACAAGGAAACAAGAAACACCTGGGGAAACTAATTAACAAGAAAAACTACAAAGGACTACAAACATGGCACACAACAGGAAATAAAGTAGACAGGGGAAACACGAACTGGGATCGTGACAAAGCCCCCCCCCTCTAAGGGTGGATTCCAGACCAGGAGGGTGGAGGAGCGGAGGCGGAACAGGGGGCAGGATGGAGGGCCAGGCCCGTGAAGGGGAACTGGACCTGGGTTGCGTAGCAGAGGCGGACCTGATTCGTGGTCAGGCGGCCAGGGAAATGGACCTGAGCCGTGGTCAGGCGGCCAGGGAAATGGACCTGGGCCGTGGTCAGGCGGCCACGGAGGCGCTGGCAGGGCTGGAGGCCACAGAGGCGCTGGCAGGACTGGACGCCGGCTGCTGCACCGGACTGGACTGGACGCCGGCTGCTGCACCGTACTGGACTGGACGCCGGCTGCTGCACCGTACTGGACTGGACGCCGGCTGCTGCACCGTACTGGACTGGACGCCGGCTGCTGCACCGGACTGGACTGGACGCCGGCTCGATCACCGGCTGGACTGCCGTGACGGCCGGAGACGCTGGCTTGGCGGCCGTGACGGCCAGAGACGCTGGCCTGTCGGCCGTGACTGCCGGAGACGGTGGCTTGTCGGCCGTGATGGCCGGAGACGCTGGCTTGGCTGCCGTGACGGCCGCAGACGCTGGCTTGGCGGCCGTGACGGCCGGAGACCCTGGCTTGGCGGCCGTGACGGCCGGAGCATAAGGAGGCGCATTGCTGGGTGCCAAAACACTGCTGGATCCATAGTGGTCGGTCTTTCTGTGGTGTGAGAGGAACCAGGCAGAGAGTAGATCCAAATGCAGTTTAGACATTTAATTAAATAAACAAAGACAAAAACAAACCAAGGTAATCCACAGAACGAAGGAGGCACAAAAACAAAGCATGACACTGGAGCATGAAACAAAGACCGACACCAAACAAAGAAAGCACTAGGGCTTATATACACTGGGATAACAAGGAAACAAGAAACACCTGGGGAAACTAATTAACAAGAAAAACTACAAAGGACTACACACATGGCACACAACAGGAAATAAAGTAAAAGTTCACAAAGACAGGGGAAACACGGACTGGGATCGTGACAGTATGTACGTCCTCCAGCTACACAACATACTTATTAACATTTTCTAGTAAAAAGTAATACTTTTGGGTCAATCCTGACATGCATATGCGCGTAGAATTTTTTTACAAAGTAACATCACCAACTACTGGCTTGCCATGCTTAATACAGCATGTTTTACTCATTTTCGTTGGTCCATGTAAATGCAGATCATTTAAAGGCGCAGTTCTTGAAAATCAGCGGCCACTAGCTTTGTATTATAGTTTTGCAACGAATCTCTGAGTCATTTGCCCACCCCTCCCTTTCGAATTACGACGGAGGCCGCAACAGTAAAAAAGGATGTCGTCTACTGAGACAGCGGATAGTAGTGATACAAGCAGGTAAGGCAATATATTAACGTAATTAATCATTTAACATGTATTCGATTGCGAAAGTTACTGTTACAATTCTATAATTAGATATATTTCTTGCGTGCTATCTAGTACACGCTGAGAGTAGTGAAGTAGCTAAAGTTAGCTAATCATAAATAGCAACGCTGTTCAAAGCGTTTGATCTGACAGCGACATAGGCAGTTAGGTGTAAGTTAGTAGACGTTTGTCTCCCCCTTTGTAAAGTCAGGAACAACCGGACCGCAGGGACGGAAAAACATTATTATTCGGAGGTTATATGGCCATTTGTATAAAATGCTAACGTTACCGTTTCAACAAAACAGTTGTTTGGTAAACATTGAAAAAGTGGAAACATTGAAAATGTTGAATTATCTTACCAGTCTAGCAGAAAACAGGCAACTTCGGCATCGCCTTGAAAACATTTGTCTTTCAACAGTGCCTTCCATCTGGTAATAGATACACCGATGTTTATCCTGGATTTCTGCCGCCGTTTGTCTCCAATTCGTCTGGCAGCATCACGTTTGCGCTTCTTTGACGACGGAGATTCACGCTCTGTCGGCGCTTGTGCACAATACGCATGGTCCTCCATTTTATCAAAACTTCTAAGACAGAACAATCAGTTGCTTCAGCTAGACGACGACGACTCCTCCTCTCCGTACTACGATTTACTACTTTGTGCGTCTTCAACTCAGTGATGACGCAAGCTGCGTCTAAAAACACACACGAAGACCAACATATACGAAACGCGCTCTGTAGAGCTGTTTGTCCGTTAGAGCTTACTGTACAAAACATGGCTGCGCAACATAACAAATTCGATGTAGATAGGCCCGCTCCCTATGTAGACACAACTGGTTTATTCTAAGGTAATAAAAACATAACTTTTCATTACGTAAGGTTTTTATACACATCTAAAGACACAGTTTTGTATGTTATATTGCATTTCTGTTAATAGATCATACAAAACATCCCGCACTGTACCTTTAAACAATGTTATTGTGTTATGTGAAACTTTTTCAAAATACAAACAAAAACTTTTTCTAGTTCATTTCTACTCCATCGTTGTAGTGTAATCACAGAGTGTCATGGATTAACAAACCTGACTTTGCACATGGATTCAACTTTCCACCCTCCTGGACATCAGAGCGAGTGAATAAAGAATATTGTATGGTTCTGAAGCCTGTCTGTATAGATATACTTTAAGGTAATAATGACCGTTTCTAGGCACTCCTTTTTTTACATGAATTCAATTACAGTATTCTGGTATTAATGCATTTCTAATAGTTTATAAACTGCATAGGCTGTATGAAATTATCTATTGTAGGCTATCAAGACATGGTTTAACTCCATCCTTGATAGTGACAAACCTTTTTTTTTGTGGTGACCCTGCCAAAATTCTAGCGTGCTGGCTAAGAGATAAAACAAGAAAAGACAACATCAAGATAATTCTGGCATTAAATGTCATACTAATACTGTTGAGATAGAGAAAGAGCCATTGCAGTGCTCAAGAAGCACTTTTTGCTGTGGAAATGTAGGTGCATACTCAAGAAAACCGCTGATATACCTGTAGGAAAATTACATGTTTTCTTCAGGATTTATAAGATATTCTTAAAAACCAACACCACCACACCTTTCAGGACACCTTGCACTAGGCTGCAATCATTACTTGAAAACAAAATCCTGATGAAATATAAACTCTTAGTATTAAGAAATCTACTACAAATGTGTGTTTGTTTGTTTGTGTGTTTGTTTGTTGATTTAACTTTTTTTGCATAAAAATAATTTTAGTCTGAGGACACTTGACAGAAAAAACAATTTATATTTGTTTGGTAGGCTGTGTGATGCCATTTGTCAAATTTGAAACCTGACAAATTAATTAACTTGTGATAGTCCATTTGATTTGGACAGTTATTACTTAATGTACCTTTTTAAAACTTCGAAATTGTAATCTCCAGGGCCAGGTCTTAACCCACACAAAAAGTACAAAAGAATCAAAGCACATTACTTTCAACTTTTAATAAAAAAAGAGTTGAACACATAGCCTGTAATATTTAGAGATCTTTCATAGCACATATAGCTTTAGCAGTCAGAAAAAAAGTAAAAGGGGTAACAAATAGTTTGTAATTAACAGGTCACGGTTACCAGCTACAGGTATAGCAGCACTGTTTTGAGAAAACTTTCAAAAAAATAATCTGATGATGTTATGGATAAAAACAGAGGAAACATATTTTTGTTAAGTTAAAAGATATGGCTTGTTGATGTAGACAGAAAGAGAGAGAGAGAAAGTGTTGCTCAGAGCAGAGGGGACCATGACGTGACCTGAATGAGCTCACTGCTCTTGCTACCATAGAGGATCAATGACTGGGGTCCAGCAGGCACTGCTCAAATCTGGGCTCACTAATGAAGGCCAGATCCAAAGCTTGACTGCATGACACTGCTAGGGACCAGTGCTCTCTCAAACTGTGAGACACTCTGTGGGGACATGTGAACTGAGCACACATGGTCCTGCACAAAAACCTACTTAAAGGTAAGTTTAAATCTTTAAAATTGTATTGTCAAACTAGGGAATATAGGGAACATCGATGCTCCCTGGTTTTAGCGTTACAATGTGGGAGCTTTTAGGGAACGAACATTTCAGTGCACTGGAGGGAATTTGCGAGTGAGACAGCCCTTAAAAAGGTCGACTCCCTGATCAGTGCCCTGACTACTGAAGAAGGGAGATGAGATGCACCCTGTGTTTATGCTCTATTGTAATTCTACTTTCGGTTAACATTTATGTATTTGATAGAAAATTCTGTCCAAAGGCATTGAAGATACATTTTTGTTAGGAATATATAGTGACATTTTGTATTCCCTGGGAATCAAACCCATGACCGTAGCATTTCTAGTGCCACTTTCTACCACTTAAGCTACAACATCACCTGCTCCCCATTTTCAGTAGTCTCCCTGAATCACTGAAGACTTACACAAACTGCCATGGATAAGACAGAATGGAACAGTTTCTATATCCAATATAAGAAGTATTACTTTCAAATTCTTTTGGACATTGAAACCTGCCTATAACCCCACAACTTCAAAAACATCCCCTCATCTATTTCTCCGTTGAGTAACTTGGGACATATGGTGTATAGTGACAAAAGCAGGCTGAAATAACAGAATGCATAAATTAGCTCAGTTGTGCTGAAAACAAATCATATAAACTCTCATAAAGGTACTTTGAAATTTCAAGCTGGATCTAAAAAGATGTAAGGTACAGTTCTGCTCAGCACTTTTGAAGCCCTGTTTGCTACAGTATTATAGAAAATGGAAAAAATAGAAGATAGGAGCAAAGCAATGCTTTTGTGTTAGTAAAAGTATAATATGACAAAAGAAAAGGCGATTGTGATAACTAATGTGTGAGCTCTTCTCCAGCTGGCCATTTGTTTGTGTGGCCAGCTTGCTTTAGGTGGGGGTTGAAGGGGAGATCGAGTGGGTGAAATCACCTTGATTCAGTGCACCAAACCTTTGATGTGCCTGAAGCTGACTCGACTAGCCTTAAAAACTCAAATCCAGCTTGACGTCCTGAAATCATAACCATATGCAAGAATTCATTTTAGAAACACAGCGGCTCCGCACAGCCCATGGATGAGGCATAAGCCAGCGATAACAAAAAGCAGGTTAGATGACGGTGGGAGTCATCTGACCTCCAGTAAGGAGGTGATGGAGGTAAAGGGATGGGCCTTGGCACAGAAAGTGGTGTCAAGAGGCATGTTGTACAAAAAAGGTTTGGTTAAGGATCATTTCCAAAATTTCTGTGCAGTGTTTGACTACCTAAAATGGAAGTTTCTCATACAAGATTAGAGGTAGGTTGAGGCAAAGGTTAGCTCAAGAAGAAAGAATGAGAGTCGCTGAAAACATATTCCAGCATTTAGGTAATTGTGTGCCCTGCCATTTCTTTTTTGTGAATAACACAAAGATGAGGAAGGTATTTATGCATGAACAGTTGGGTAGACATGAAAAATACGCCACTAATACATTGAAAGCATGTTAAATATAACTTTACAGTCACACAAATCTTTACAAATGTCTTTACAACTAGTAGGAATATTTAACAGAATATCTTTAAGTTCAATTGTTGAGATGCAATTCCACAGTGGTACTCTCATTTATTTGTAACAATGAAGAAACTTGGTCCAAAAACAAGGGGCAAGATGCATTCATGTAAATCAGGGCTGTCTACAGCATGGGGTGTGGCCCAGTGCGAGTTAGAAGATGTGGGACCTTAGTACCAAATCTGCTATTCCAGTCAATCATTGGTCAAATATGCACATGACATTTTCATGCGTAAAATCAAATCAGACCAGTAGTATACAACAGGGACTAAACCAGTTTAAATGGGCATTATTAATTAAACCAAATGACACCTCTACTACAAGCAGTACTCGAGTTGAGGGGGGATGGCATACCCCTTTGAATTAAAGGTGATCAAAATCATCCCCCTTCTAAAACGGCCATCCCCCTTCCCATCCCCTGTTATTTTATCAATGAATGTGTAAATATTACCAGTGGTAATTTACTACTATTATTTTTGCGAATATTGAATAGGCTAAAATACTGTGGATGAGGGGAACGTGCACATAATAGGCTTGTTTAACTTGATGCGGCGCCGCAAGATCCGACAGGCGGATGACATCAAAGTACCGCGAGAGCGATTCAAAGCCAAACATTTTATGGTTTTTCGAATGGCTCTCGCGGTACTTTGATGTCATCCGTCTGTCGGATCTTGCGGCTCCACATCAAGTCGAACAACAAGCCTAATGACACGACGATTTGTTTTAAATTGACGTCACATCAGTCAGCGACATAGCAGCGCAGGTGCTGGTGATTTCAGCATCATGGCCAAGCCCAAGCGACATGGACAACTTGACCTGAGGGACTTTGGCTTTAAGAGGGCAAGAAGTAGCACTGAAGGTAAGTCAAGTCAGGAATACTTTTGATATGTCACCAAAGGCGGAATCTCTGGACAGAGGCGATAACAACACAGTTAACGATGTTAGTTAGTTTAGAGCTTTTTTTTCTTGTTAGCTAACGCCAGCTAGCTAGCTAATGTCAGGTTAGGCTTTACATTCACAAAGTTAATGTTAGATTTGGTTTCTGTTTCACCTGGAATATCTTACTGCAGGGTTTCCCACAGCACTTTACAGTAGCCGCCTAAGCAACACACGCCTGCCTCCTTAACTAGCCCAAGTAGAAAAACAAATCTTTTTTATGAGCGTTATCCGCAGTTGCTCTGTCCTGTCCGATCAGCGGCATCTGGTGGAATGTCATCGCTCTATCTATCATCGTTCGACAAACATTCTACAACATATAAATGGCAAGTGCAAGGAAAGCCATTACTAGCCGTTACTTTTACATGATTATGAAACTCTTTGGAAGCTTCTATGAGATACTTTAGGGGAGAATGGGGTAGGCAGCATTGCAGAATTGAACTGATCAGTTATTAATTTTGCTTCCCCTTTTTTGTCTTTTGTTTGGCCACCTCAAGTTTAAGAAATGTCAGGTGATGCTATGTATTTGTATTATATGTATTATTTTCAAGATTTTGTAAATGGCACATTTGTTTAATCCATTTGTTCTTGCACTTCAATTAAAATGGACTTGACTTGAGAGGATTCATGTTCATTTACAATGTTTTGTGAGGTTTTGTTTCAACATTTAATAGATTAATTCCCAATAGATTTATAGGTATCATGAGTATGAAGTTGCACCTGCACCCAGTGGGAAAATTGGTCCTCTGTATTTACCCTAACTATGTAGGAGCAGTGGTAGCCATGCCAGCCTGGGGACCAACTCCAATTCTGAGGTGCCTTGGTCAAGATCAATGACAGGAGTATCTGATACGTAATATTTCAATAGCATGCATGTTGTTTTAGAGTAATATAATATAATAATTATCTTTGTGCTTAAACAATAATCAAAAAGGTACACCGTTGGTCTCCCACCATATGCGCTGTCATCAGCACAAATGATCTGTCCCTAAACGTTAAATCCAATCCACCATCCCCACTGATTTTCTTTACAACTCGAGTACTGACTAGAAGTATCATCTTCTTCTACCATAACTTTCAGAGCAATAGATAAAGTGAGTGAAAAGTTCAAACAAATCAAAGTTCTATAATCAAAATTTCAGTAAGTAAGCTTATTGAAGAGGTTTCGCTCATGAATGTATTTAAAAAACATAATTTGAATTTGCGATTGTTGTACTGCTCACACAAATTTGCTCACTCATTCCACAGAGTACCGGCACTCAATCTACTCTGCTGTGCAGCGTCAGCGTCAAACACGTAAAAACATGTATGCCTTACATAGCTCGGATAATTATTTAGAATGAACTCCTACTTCATCAAATCAACTAAAACACTAAATGCAGTATCATTTCTTTTACTCTACTGGCCCCCATTGTATTCAACAATATTCAAGGGCTCCCCCTCACAAAAACTCATAATTTCTATCCAATAAATTACTTTAGAGCTTGACATTAACTGGAAAACCATTTATTTATTATAAAAATGGCCAAATAATAAGAAATATCTTGGTTTTTAGTTTTTGTATGTAACCCAATGCTCATTTTGTTTCATTTTATAAGATTAGTCATCTTGAGGCCCCCTTGGAAGTCAGCTGGGGTCCCCTTGTAGGCCATGGCCCCCTGTTGACCACTGCCCTAGTGTTGCACCCCCCAAACGACGTCCCTTTAGTAAAGTATTGCTGTATATGGTTAAACTGAATTATCACGGGTGCTCAACAAATGTTAGATTTAACTAAAACTCAGCTGATGCTACAGTGTATCAAATTACTGTGCTTGTGTGTGTTTGCTATAACAAAGTAGCTATAAAAAAGTTGCACATAACAAAATAAAACTAGTTTAATGACACGTTAGGTACACTTATTCAATGTAGCTGCATTAAACATTTAATGCCATTTATTTCAAATAAATCATGTTCCAAGCGCAAAAATAAAAAATGTCAAGAACCTTGGCATTTTTGCATTGTATGCATGTTTACATTTAAACGTCTAAAACTAGAGCTTGCTCTTAATGACACAATACGAATAAACGACATTCACATGTACGAAAGTGATTATGTTGGTTTTTCACTGTTAGGGCTTGTGTAAAGCATACTGATGCCACTGAAGGGCTACTGTGTGATGTGTTTTTGTCTGTGTAATGACTGTCAGACTGCTTGTGGTTGCAGTTTTCTGGGGTCTGTTACCTCCTTTCTTAATCAAATCATGTCTTTTGGCCAGAGGACATCCTTCATTAAATTTATCAGGAAGGGAGCATATTGTGCCTGGCTGAAGCACGTTGGGTTGTACCCCCTACAAATTCCTTTGCGCCATACAAGATGGGCCAAGCATACTGCACCCAGATGTCAGGTTTATTTGAATAAAATAGACTCATTGTGTGGACACCCTGGCTTGTCCCTGAGGGAGAAGGAGGGGCGGCTGGGTAAATGAATTCTGTGGGGGGTTTTAGCACATGGTGGAAGGGGAATGAAGGGGATGGGGGAAAAGAAGGCACTTAGCTTAGCTTAGCACTTACTTCTGGCTCTCCTGGAATCTCTGTCAGAGTCAGAGAAACTGCATCTCATAAAAGAGCTAAAGGAAGTCAGCGGAAGCTGAATGTTCTACAAGGACAAAAACATTACTGGGAATGTCGCTCAGCCTGGGGCGAATCCACAAGTTGGCCGCCATGGACCCTTCCTCCACTTTCCCTACTCCTCCTCACTGCCTCTTTCCAAAAGAACAAGAGACAGCCCAGACTGATCTGAATTCCATCTGTTGGGGAGCGGCCAAGTGACAGCAGAGAAATACAGGCATCTGGTCTCCATTTCTGTCAGGCTGGTGTTCCAGCTTACATCTTACAGCTGGGAAAGGATGAGGGAGAGGAGAAGGTGCTGGCAAAGGACTAGAAAGGGGGTCTGTGCTGGCATTCTAAGGTTTTTCTTCAATTTCTCACGTATCACCCTGCATCATAACAGGAGATGTGTAGAAAGGTGCTTATGTTGCTATGACCGTTGAGCCTAGAGAAGCAGTATTAGCTCACCCCTCACTCTCACATACAAGTTCCTGTGAAGGGCCCAAAAAGATCACTGAGTTATCAACAGTCAAGACTCTGACAATAGATCAGAACAAAAGCAAAAGAACAAAGAAGCACACAAAGCCGGCAGGCAGGACTTCAGCAGCCAACGCGCTCAAACACATGCGTGCTCCTTTACTCCCATATGAGCTCATGTTCACTCTGTGGATCACTCAGATTTTTTTATACCTGCATCAGTGTTTCTGCATTAGCAAATTTTTATGGCAATTGTTTACATTTTGCCCTTGTAATATAATACAAATTTATAGCTTAAGTAAGCTTATAATACTGTATTTTTTAAGTACAATACATTGTATAATGTATAATGCATATTGATGGTATAATTATAAACATGGGAATCTAATTAAATATGAAACATAAAATATGTTTTTACATGACTATCAAATAAAATTGGCTAGTTATTCATTATAAAATATTGCCTTATTGAATATAATTGTTACCTGTGCAACCTCAGTCACAGCCTCATTCAATATACAAACGTGTATTTAGAGTGAATCCTTTAGCAGACGCTTTATCCAAAGCATACAGTAGTTTTCTTCTCTTTTGATTATTTAGTAAAACCAATGCCCTAGTGATTACCAACAATGCAGCAAAACAAAAAAATGCTAAATTTGTGCATTTTTGCAAAAAAACATTATGTACATCTATAAAGTATTTATAAAATCTATAAAGAGTGTCATAGTGTTAAAGTATACAGTACAGTATACCGTAAAAATATATATTTTAAAAACGGTACAGCTTTCAGTGATACCGTAAGCATATGGCACTTAACCATTTCTATTAAATTAAATTAAATTACTGACAAAGAAAACTAAGCTGAAACTCTATAAATAAGTACAATTACTGTAACAATTTTATTTTCTGAAAGGAAATATCAATTAATTGATCTATTAATAAAATTGATTTGTAAATCTTTATTTTTTATTTTTTATCATTTTATTTCAGTTTTATTCATTTGTTCATGGATTTCTCCTTTCCCACATTACCTGTTTTAATGTGTTTGTTTTGAAATGAGACCAGGTATATTATATTTCTAAAATATTTAGTTTGTTTGTTTTCTTTCCTTTTTTCTTTCAGTTTGTAGAGTATAAGCATGGGTAATATTCGTTCAATGCATGGGTGAGTAACACAGCAATTCACATTTAAAAATGTGGGAAAAAAACACACGGCATCATGTTATCACACACCTGCTCCAGATGCCAAATAATACATTTTTGAGAACAAAAAGGCCTAATTTTGGTCAAATTGGATAAAGGGAGAGAGAAATGGTTAAAGGGGAAATTAAAAGGCCAGACAAGAGGAAATCACAAGAGTGTGTGTGATGCATCAGACTGTGACAATAACTGGACAACAGCAAAGTGTGACAGGTAACGTCTTTGACTTATGACAGAAAGTGTTGCAGATATGTATTAGTGCTGACATCAGTGTTATCTAGAAGACTTGACATTAAACAAAAAGGAAATAGACAATCAAAAAGCAAAAAATGACTAACCATAAACCACCACAGAGTTTAACAATGACCCATAAAAACATTCATTCAATAAAGAACACAACACAATGCACATGTGTGACTAACTGACAACGAAAAATCAGAACTGATACTCTTTAGCTGACTGTTAATCTGTCACCCACACGCACGAAAATACCTAATTATCTGATAAATCATACATAAAGAACTGCCCTATGTGAAGAAAAAAAATCTACATTTTCCTATGCAATATTCTTAACTCACTTTCACTTTCAACAAAGTGAAACGGACATTTAATTACATTCAGAGATGTGACATTTGAGGACTCCTGAAAGTACACACAAACACAGAAGCTCACTGCTATGTGCATGCATACATAATCACAATCACTTTGAGTCTTTGCTCAATCTGATTCCTTCCCTCTTCCACGCCTTTTTCTTCTCTTTTATAACATGAAATATTTATGAGGGCGGAAATTAAGATTCTTGCGCACATGCTCCTGCTGGCACCTTCCGTTGGTTGTGACATCATGTGTCAAGGCTCTGATTAACAATACTCAACACTCTGTCTCCAGACTGACAGACAGAGGAGGCAGAGAGAGAAGTGAGCAGGTAAATAACAAGAAAACAAAAGGAAAGGAAAATAAGTAACATTTACCCAGGGAATGGAGGGGAGAGAGAGAGAGAGCAGACTAGAGCATTCATTAGTGTTGATGCCACGATTGTGCTCTTTTGTTTGGTCAGTTATGAATCTGAGCTCTTACAGTACCTGCCTTGAATGGATGCTGGATGGAACATGGCTAACATTGGGAGAAGTGCAACGTTTTTGGCCTAAGAGGTGAAGTTCTGTTTTAATTGGGCTGAATTAATTTTCGTCTGAATTTCCGGTTGATTCTGAAGTGTATGGGATAGATGTCAAGATCCGAATCAATTCAATGGTTTTGTAATGGACTAGGGGCGGTATCTCCCAAACTCTAAATGATATCAGAATAGTATCACTTATGAAATTATTTTAAAAACCAATACTCATATCAAAGCTCAAAGCTTTTTGTTTGAGTTTCATACTTAACACTTGGAACAATATCACACCCAAAACCCGACAGTGTCTGACAGACCGAGTGTCCTTACTTGACTGCAAACCCACAAAAATGTTGGACCTTGCATTTGGAGACATTCCTTAATTCTCAAATTTCAGACTACATGAGATACAGTGGTTGATATTTTTCATGTCATATTTAATGTCTAGGGCGTTACATCAGAGCAGAGCAGTGAGAGACACAAACAGACATTCCACACAAAACAAATATCTACAGAACTATAAAAAACTTCAGCCTTGTACAATTCTTTCCAGTCAAATGATATGAGAAAAAGTGTGTGAGAGGGAGAGATTTACTCACAGAAGCCATTTCCTTGTACAAGGCCTCAAAACCGCCTTCAGGCTCAGCATGTTGTTCCACTTAGGCATGGCCTCCAAACCAAAGCCATCCACCTCTCTCTCTGCTATTGGCGTTGGACATACAAGGCTAACCACAAGCACATGTTGAGTTGCTCTTAACTAATTCATACAGGGACACTTTGGTTTTGTTGCGAACCCAAAAGCCCTGTACCTTATATTAAAATGTGTCTGATTTCAATTAAAGGAGCAAGAGTGAAGGATTGCAGGAAAGTGGTTCTATGGTCTTTTTTTATCAGCTGCAGTCACTAAAGTTTTCTTATCTCTTGTTTTCTCCTTGTACTTTTGTCCCGTTGTTTCTACCATGGACGGTTAAGAGGGGAAAATATTGACAAAAAAAAAAAAAGATTCAAGCACGGGTTATTTTAAAGAAAGGGTCTCAAGAAAGGGTTATTTTAATTTTTATCTATTGTTTATCCACCTTAGGATAAATTAAGTGCATGTTTTTTCTGAATGGTGTTTATGATTTGTATAGGATTTTCTGTTTTAATGTTTTTAATTTACCTGTAATATGTAGCCTCTAACATAGTCTCTAAGCGTCCAGCCCAGGCCATGGAGGATGTGCAGAACCTCTTCCTGTTTAAGGACACTGAACAGACGGTCCAGCAGGATTTTTAACCTCACAGGTACTGCCTGAGTCCCGTACAGCATCAGACTACTGATGTCAAATACCACATTGGACTGCACGATTTCCACCTGTGTCGGATGGTATAGATGCTGTGTGCTCAGCTTGTCGAGAGCTACAATCACATAAGCAAACAAACACAAAATTACTGCTATAGACTGCAAAGTGTTGTAAAAAAAATCCAGAAAATTATTTTTGACCCAGTCTGTGAAAACCGGACTAAAGTCTCAATAATCATCATGAGCGTCACATTTAGATTCAATGTGACGCTCCATTAATTTCACTGATTACATTTTTGACACGGTCTTACAGTCAATAATAAGGACATCAAGGTTATATTTTCACAGAATGTACTTGAAATTATGTAGGATGATTAAATATAGAAAAGAGCAAATCACCAAAAATAGACTAGCCGGGGTTTTACAAACTGGGTCACATTTGTGTACAATTATGAAGAAATAACAGGGCAATAAAAAAAATTGTGGTAAATAAGGCAATGCTATATTGTGAC
This sequence comes from Triplophysa rosa, assembly GCF_024868665.1. Lineage (NCBI taxonomy): Eukaryota > Metazoa > Chordata > Actinopteri > Cypriniformes > Nemacheilidae > Triplophysa > Triplophysa rosa. The sequence goes on along the minus strand of NC_079893.1, from coordinate 14,500,917 downwards.
ATTTAAAAAATCAATAAATATTCAAATTACATAATTATTATAATAAATCACAAGGCCCACACAGAACACAGCAACCGTTCTATAATACCTTCCCTAAAGTGGTGGTGTTTTGTAATCAAGGTATTCTCATGTTCCTGTCCTTTCAGGCATTACAGTATATTTAAAAAAACATACTTAAAAAATGTTTAACATAATACAATCAGATTTGTGTTAACAATAATTAATTCATTTTCCATCATTAAATAATAGTGATAAAAATATAATTATTGTTACAAAAAGAAGTAGATAACCTTTAATAAATCCTGTATTCATTGTTATTATTCTTCTCTGTCTGTCAGGCAGAGCCCGTCTTTGCAAATCAGAGGCCTAAAACAGTTGGAATAGAAAAGGTCTCTACTCTCATTCACATAGATGTTGCATTCACCACTTTGGCCTGTTTAAATGTCTAAATGTGTTTATAATGTGTGAACTTTATACATGGTCCCTTACTCAGCGTCTTAACAATACAACACTGTCACTGAAAAAGTTAACAACCTTTAAAAATAACGAAACAGATGAAATCATCAGCAAAATACCGTAATTCTTAAATTAAAGCTGCACTGTAAAACGTTGCTGTAGTTTTGCAGTAGGTTTGCCAGTCACTTAATGTGGATTGAATTTACAATTTTGTTTTAAACATAAAATGAGCATAGTTCTTACATTTTCTTTAATAAAACAAGACGAAATATGTTAAGTCAATTTTCTTGTTATGTAAATGTATCGTAATTTAAGAAGTTTTATAGTCATGTTTTTACTAGAAAACAAGACAATATTATTAAGTAGTAATTAAATCTACAGTTAATTACTGGCAAACCTGCTGCAAAACTACAGTAAAGTTTTACAGTGTGGCTTTAAATATCTAGCATAAATCTCTTTGTTCTGAGGTACTAAATCATAAAATGAAGACTAATTCACACTGATCCGACAAATAGTAAAACACACAGACAGTATGAACTATGAACTCTGTTCACATGCACACATGCTCAAAACAAAGATCTTGTTCGACATCCTCTATGGAATGTAAAAGCACACTTGGATAAAGATACTTCAAATGGCAAAATAATTAATATAATTGTCTGCTTTTTTCTCCCTCTCTTTTACTTCTACTTTATGTCTTAGTGACACTTGCTTCCTTCCCTCAGTCCAGGACAGATTTTTGTGACTACTGTAGGTTATTGCCTGACAACAGACCCTTCCAGAAAGGAACATGATCAAAAATGAAGAACTACATGTCAGAATTGCTGCCAACACTACAAAACAAAATGAGAGGTCAGTGTCAGAATGGGGTAAAAAGATGAGTGGTTGAGGAAGGATAGTGGCTGACAGTTCAGAGTGAAATTAAGACTAGTCAAAGGGCCCCATGGGATGGTCCCTTTAGGCCTGTCTCTTTTACTTTCATCCCAACCCAACAGGTGTTTCTTTCGTCTCTCTATGAACCCAACTGTCTTTTCTTCTTTAACTCCACCCTTTGTGACTGTCCTCTCTTTCGTTTTATTTACACCAGAACTTTAACTACTTTTTGACCTTTCTATGGTTTTTATTTTTTGCAGTTAGGGATTTGTTTTATTGGTGTAAAGGAAAATCTTTAGATTTTTGTAATTAAATAAATGAGTTAACAGCATTGGGGATGAATACGTGTAAAATAGGGAACACGTGAGTCAGAGCGTATCGATTGGCCGTTACCAAACCATTACTTTATTTGTTCTGATGAGAAAGGGACAAAATAAAAGAACAGAAAAAGATGAAAACCAGGAGCCTCTATAGCAATACCTCTTTTTGATAATAATGTTGCCAATAAAAATAAAGAAGAATAAATACGATTTTCCAGATTTACATTTTTTAGTTTTCCAAATAAATTAGTAAAATCTTGGTTATATAGAGTAATGTATATTTACTGAGCCAATGCATTGATGTTTATAATAAGTAATATACATTTTAATACACCACAAAAATAAAAAGTGTCAACAAAAGTGCACTGCTTTCAACCATTTTTAAGTCTCGCTTCTTTGCCTTTCATTTGTATTTTTATTGCCTTACGTTTCAGACTCTTATAATCTTTTGTTATTTAACACAATCAACATCAAAAAGCAGACTCCATATGTCATCAATCAATAGTAGCAACATAAATTAAACCAAATTAGTTATTCATACTCTGTAAAAGCTGGGAACACCAACGGCCAGCAAACAAGCATCTCCAAAGAGACGACATGTACAGTATACAAAGTGATGAAAATGCTCAAAGCTTCACCATAAATTTCATTAGCAAAATTGAATGATAACAGTGGCAAAATCATGAGCATATAATTACTAATGAATATAGACAGAAAATTAATAGATGTATCTTTCAACACATAGCGCTGATTTCATTGTTCTGGACCCAAAATGGAAAATAACAAATCATTGTGTTTTTTGTGTATGTATTTATTCATTTAAATTATTTATGAGCAAAATTACTGTAATATTGTTAAACTTGTTTTGATTGTATTTAACGTGGAACATTACTTTCAGGCCATTGTATCTCTAGAAGATTATTTTCCATCTGTATCTACAAAATATGCATATTTGCAAATTCTGTACCCTGCAATTTACTAAAAACATAGTCTTAACATTTTATCAACGAACTTCTTGAGGTATCACCCTGGAATGCTTTTCTAAAGGAGTTCACATTTACATTTGGCTATTATTGGTTGACATTCCTTCATCATTCAGACTACAGTAAGTTTAATTTTTAAATAAAACTTCAGTTTTGTAAATAATAAAGTTGTGTGATTAATATCAAGTTAATAATATTGATAAAATCAATAATATTAAAGATGCCATGAATTAAAACCACAATTTTAACCCGAGCTTTTGCTATATAAGAGGGAATCGTATTCACATGAACATCATGTAAGTGTCAGAACTGAAAACGCCCTTGTTACTGAGATTACAACTGTTATTGACACCAGGCCCAGCGAATGGCAGGTTCTGGAATGCACCTATATATGACAGGTTGAACACCGCCTCCACAGAAAGAATATCAACGACTACTTCTCTAGCCCTGCCCACTGGTTCGCGCATGACAATTCTGAAGTAACACAATTGGCACGGAACCGGATATAGCTAGCAAGCAATAAACAAATATGCAGTTAAAGATAGCTAAATATTGTGCCATCCCTGGTTGTGGAAGAATACAGTCGCTGCATAACCTTCCTTCGGATTCCGATATTAGGAATGTGTAATTAAAGTTTATTTTTAAAGACGTTCCAGCTCACGTGGGAAAAACATGGAGCGTTTGATCGTTTCATTCCTCCGAGGATTCATTCGTGAACAACGCACAGATCGACGCTGGATTTGCGGAGATTTAAAAAGCAGTGCTGTGCCGTCAATATTGAATCCAATAGGAATGGCGCAGTAATCTATGTGAGTAAAACATTTTTGTACTATGCGTCACTATTGCTTTGTTAGAGATCGCTTGATATGCCCACGGGATTAAGTTAGTACTACCTGTGGACCTGTAACGTTAGTCATTTGTAATATTAAAATATTGAATCGGGATCTCTGTGATTTGGCGGGCTCATATAGCATTTTTCAAGGTTTTATCCACCGTTTGCGAATAATGGAGACTGTTTTGAAGTGTTTTGGTATTATATCGGGTGCTGGGTCATATCAAAACCTCAAAAACCGGGTACAAAATAGCCTATTACTTTGCCTATTGATTTTTATGTTTTTAATGTAAAAACCATGCGAACGTCATAAGTAGACCTCATACTACAGTATAAAACAATAAACAAGCCCAGTTCATCACACCGTTAAGAAATTATTTTGTTGGCACCTTTTTTATCTATTAAATTACTGTTATTTACAACATGTAAGCATATACCATTTGATGGTTGTGGGAATCGTTTGGTCCCACACGATCGATTCAGAATCGACTCTTAGTTTCACGATTCGATTCAGAATCGATTCTTGACATACTAATTAGCATACGGAAAACGTCATCACGTCGCATTTGCCCTCAGAGTCAGACTAGTGTTGGCGCTTTTGCTTCTAGTCTTTGAACTGTCACATATTGTATTTAATACAACAACAGCGAGTGCCCATTCTCCCCAATAAAGCCATTCTCATTGCCATTTCTGTTGTCAGACATAATTGTAAACAAACGCGATTCATTAGTGCCACACAGCAGTCACTTTCACGAATTGACACATCCTCTGACAAAATCATCATACAAATAAGAGAGGTGATTTTGGCAATATTACTGTATTTGTTTCGTGCAGCGCGTGAGAGCTGCCTAACAAACTGTGCATATTTACAGAAGTATGATCATGTTCTTAAGTCTAAACAGTGACAGGTTTTGGGAAACGCTATATTGCACTCAATGACAATTCAGCTGCAAAATGGTGAATTGAACGCGCTGTTTCTCCCTGCCGCTCACTACACAGAGTAGATGCAGAGAAAGACCACCCTGAAATTTATTTCGTTATATTGAAGTTTAGTACAACGGGGCTACATGGTTTTCTCTTACTGCTCGTGTATGCTCCGCTGTATCTCCGTGTGAGGTGTGCGCGCTCTCTTACTGGACCGGGTGCTGCACCTCTCTAACGGTTGACTTCCGCCTTTTTTGTTCCGATGACATCACGTTATTATATTTACTTATAGCATTTAAAATCGATTTTTTTTAGTTGTGAATCGATTAGAATCGCTAGAAGTCTGAATCACGATTCATATGTGAATCGATTTTTTTCTCCCATTCCTACCATTTGATATTTTTTTAAGATCACGAGAAACATTAAAATTAAGTGACCTTAAATTTTAAACAGTTGTGTAATATACATATAGAAAAATAGAATAATGTATTATCCTTGTAGTTGTTCCACGTTTCCTTCCTGCACTGACTAGTATTTTCTAAAAAACATTTGTTGAATTGTGCATTTAAATTATGTTTCATGTTTCCCTCGAAAATACTTTTTAAACACTTTTTTAAAATAAAATTTTAAATGACATTTTTGTGTGAATTTATTTGTATTTTCGATTTAAACGATTTGATTATTATTATGTTTTATTTTTATACTTCACAAAATAAATGTTCTGTAAAATTCATTCATGAGCTATCAATAAATATATAATACATAAAAATGATAAATTTTCTCACTCATTTTGACTCACACTCACCATGAGCGACCCATCCATGCTTGCACTGGTCACATGTCCTTAGGTGGATTTTTCCAGGTAGGAAACATTCACATGTGCAGTTTACCAGAGTACAGCGGATGGCCTGCAAATACACAAATAATCATCAATAAACTGGATATGTTTTTCATTCAAACAATTGGGAAGTTCGTTCTACAGCTTTCACTCTTGCACCTTTTTATTAATACAAACGATGATTTTAATTAAAATTAATTCATTTACATTTATTCATTTGGCAGACGCTTTTAAGAGACTAACATTGCACTGTTCTATACATTTGTTTCTGACTACGTGCAATCCCCTGGGATCAAACCCATGACTTGGCGTTGTTATCGCCATGCTTTAACCACTGATTTACACTCATTTTACTATATTGTCTATGGACAGAGAGCATGGTTTATGCTGCACTCTTATGTCGACTGACATCACGCTAACGAGTTTTCATTTTCTCTCATGCCATTCTCACATAGGCACATTTAAACAAGTTTTTCTTCCTCTTACCTGAAAACCGGTCTGTTTTTGCCCCCATTTAAAGTACCCTTGTTTTGACAAAAACTGTCATTACGTGATTTGGAAACTGAATCAGTGCTGACCCCTAAAGCTTTTAGCAACAAAGGGTTAAGTGTCCCAATGAGACAGCCAGCCCGGCAGGACAAAACAATGGTATTGTGCGATAAGACATCTCCTTAATCACTGAGAGTCACTGAAAGTACTCCAGCAGGAAGAGAGGAAAGGTGGCACCTCTCTTGTCAAAACTGCTCACAAGATTCATTTAAAAGTGAGTAAAACACATTTTGTTTTCTTCTGTAATTGCTATAATTTTCAAGCATTGTGTAAATGTATTTTATTTCATTACTACAAGTTATTTATATTATTTAACAAATTTAGATATCTTGTTTCAATCTCAGTAGATATCATAATTCTTTGTTATTATTATACTGATTCTTTAAAAAGTATTAATTATATTAATCCTTAAAAAAATATTGTTATGAGTGAAAATGTGCAACTGGTCAAATGTCTATGAAAAAAACAATAATAACATTCTTAAATCCTAATTCACATTTTTTACCAAGATTACGGTATTGTCAGTAACTTGTGTCACACCCACTTAAGTTCTCTCCCAGACTTGTCTCAGTTTGATTTATTTTCCTGTGATGTGACTAATTAAATGTGGTATGGTTGCAATATATCATTAAAATATAATTTAAAAAATGTGATTTTGGTTAGATGGCATGTCACGTGATTGTCACGTAAGGGAACATAGGGAGAATCGATGTTCGCTGGTTTTTGCGTTGCATTGTGGGAATTTTTAGGGAACAAACATTTAAGTGAACTTGAAAAATTTCACTAATTAGACACCCCTTAAAATGGCCTGCCTAATCAGTGCCCTGATACGTTTTTTTAAGTGACACAAAATCATTTACATTTTTTGCAATAATGTCTTCTGTCAATTACAACACACACAGGTCAGAGTTTAGAGAGACTAGTGCTGATACTTGTGGTTAAATTAGGCAAATGAATTGATCAGTGAAAATTCAAACGTCTGAAAAGAGGTTTATTCCTCATCCAGTTATTGTTAGACTGATTGACAGGAATGGTATAGAAGATGATGATCTTGATAGAACTCCTCCTTTGGGAAATCCAATTTAGGCCGTGCCTTTAAACTCATTATTATACTTGAACAAAATAATGAATAACAAGTAATTAGATTTTGCATTTAAGGTATTACACAAGCCATGATAAATGCAAATAGTGCAGATATCAAATGTTAACAAGTGGGATCTGATGACTGATATACAAATTTTTGTTTAGTTAAACAATTAAGCTTCTCAGTGGTGGAAATGCTGCACTTTTAATTTCCCATTAAAGACCTTACTGCATCATGCTGAGACAAAACAGCATCCCATGCTTAACCCAAATATTTTTACGTCCATTAAACTTCTGGAGTTTTTTGTACCTTGCCTCAATCATCTTTGGCTGGCATATATATATATATAGGCCTATATACAGGTATATATATATATATATATTTAATACATTAAAAAAGTGTGCAATTTACCTAGCCGATCTCCAGAGATTTCCATACTTTTACATTAGCCTAGACATATAATGTTTTACAACAGCCTTCTTGTAACTGTATACTGTAGGTATGACATAGCAAATATGTCCACCTAAACATGAGCCAGGTTGAGCATCAGTGAGAGTACAGGCAGTGCATATAGTGGACACTGACCAGAAGCAATAGACAAAGAGAAATCCAGCACATCTGCTTGGACCAGTGAGGACCTTGTGAACTCTTCTCAAAACCTCAGCTGACAGAGATCAAACCAGTGACAGCCTACTGCAGTATCTAGAGACATAACTGTGTTCAAAGTGCTGGAATGAGGGGCACAGGGAGGGGGGCACTCGGCCGCCTCGGGAGGACAGGGGAGGGAGGTAAGCCTCTCCTGCCAACGACTGATCTTCTTTCCCTCTACCTTGTTGTCTCTGTGCTGTCACCCGCTGATTGATCCAGGTGTTTTATAGCTATCTGGAGGCACAGAGCATTCAGACAAAGAGAGGCCTCTGTCAATCCTTTTGATTGGGGCTGCACATTCCTGGGCCAGATGGTGGACAGGCCTTCTATGGATAACGCCAATCCACATACCTCTCTCCAGTTCTCAGGAGAGTGTGCACTTTCTCTCAGACAGTAAAGGTAAGTGTTTAACATATTTTTCGAAAATATAAAATTTTAAACGTTAAAGCCATTTTTTACATTTGAGAATTTGTTTAGCAGGACTACAGCCATATTTGTAGTTTAAAAACTAGATGAACTTAATGACTGAGGTACAGTATTGAATACAAATAGTAAACAATATTCTCTCTCAATCGTGCATACAGACACCTTTATTCACTCTGAACTTTCAAGACATTTGGACTGTATTAGTTTACTGAGTGTACAGGAACAGGGCCAGAGAAACATATCTGTATATTATAGGTCTGTAGAACAAATTGTCCTTCAAATACCAGGAATTTGATTCTCCTGATCTCTAAGTTTCAAGTATCAAACAACTGAAAGCAGACCAGGTTCCAGGCTTTTTTGCACTAAACGGAAATTATGACCAAAGGGGGTAAGATATAACTTTTTTCTCAGTTTAGAAAGACTTTCTGTAACCTTTGTTGTTGCAATTGTATTGCTAAGCCAAGCATTTCAAACTATCTTATGTGTTAGCTATTTACATGACAACATTTTCAACTTAAAATGGAAAACTTTTTACGTGTTACTTTTAGGGCTTTCAAACGATTAATCTTAATCACATCCAGAATAAAAGTTTGTGTTTGCATAATATATTGTCTATGTACTGTGCATATTAATTTTGTATTTATAAACACATACACATAGATGTATACAAATTTAGGAAATATTTACATGTATTTATTTATATTTACCAATAATTTAAATTATATATAAAAGTTGATTCATTTTTATATTTTATAAATATGCACAGTACACGGACATAAACACAAACCTTTATCTGGATGCGATTAATCTCTTGATAGCCCTAGTTACTTTTGAAAACGGATCTCAAAGTGCAAGTTTTGAAGACAACTCGATTATAATTTCAGTGTGAACTCTGCAAAATGCAAATCCGTGAAAACACTAGTGTCATGCGCATGTATATTACCTGGTCGGTCTATAGACGGTTTCAGCAGCAACAACATAAACAAAGATTATGTGGCCCAAACTTAACTTCCGGTAGACCATCCTCAAAGAATTGAGTAATTTTAATTTAATACAATTAATATATATATATATATATATATATTTAAATTAAATATAAAATAAGTTGTTATATTACTAGCCACTAGCCAGCGGTGCGTTCCCAAACAACGACATAACTCTCTGCTTAACCACCGTACGATGCAACGTTGGGGCAATGAACGGTGTAGTTATGACTGTTTCCCGAAACCGTAGTAACTCTTTTGGAGATCAATTGTTTCAACCAAGTTGTATCAGCAATCTAGCTGATGACGTCATGCAGGTGGTGGAGTAATAACGTCTACTAATAAATACATTCAGATTGATTTAATGTCATATTATTGCTGTAAATAATGTACATGGCATCCAAAAACTCCTTTTGTTGTCATATTTTGGTTCTCCGTTGCTTAATTTTAAGATGTTTTCATTCAAAAGTTTTTTCCTACGTCACTCCGCCCAGGGATTCCCCGGGGTCCTAGTGTAAGTGCACTTTTCAAAGAACAGCGATGTAATACTCTTGACAAACTAAAATACTTAAAATGAAATTTGTATATATTTAGAATGATGGATATAGAATGCACTGCTTGTGGCTTGCTTTACAAGAGCACGATGTATGTCAACATACATGTCATAATAACAAGGAACTATACTTCTAACCACAGCTCAAAAGCTGTCGTTCAAAACACGCAACTTTTCGATGCTGTTTGCTATTGATCGTTGGGAAACACTTGAATTGTTAAACTATATGCAGGTACGACGGAGCTTGCGACCACAGTTGCCTAACAATGCTTTTGGGAAACGCACCCCAGACGGATAACCAAACACAGACCGGAAGTTAACTTCAGGCCAGGCAAACCGTTTATAGGCATGAAACTGTCTATAGGCATGCCCAAGTATACCCTAAACAATAATGGTGACCTACAGGACTGCTACTCAACACACCTATTAACATTTCTCCAGCAAAAAAAGTAGATATAATGCACAACTAAACACATTATTTACATTCTAAACAAATTCTAAACACACACCAACAAAGGGTAGTCTATTCAAAAAGCACTTTCTGGTTAAACCTAGATATGCGTATGTGCGCAGGAGAGTAGTGTTGTGTGTACATGAAACCTTTTAAAAACATTTCAGTTTTTTACTGCATCGTTGTCTGTAAACATTTAAACTTGCATAAATCCAATAAAGGTTTGTAACACTCAGTATGTGAATTTTCAAGTCCTTCTGACTCTTATCAGTTCTTTGCTGATAAAGATTCACTCCCAGCCACCTGCTCTGATTACCCTATAAAGAACTGTGTGGGATAGCAACCAAGACTGGAATAAACTGGTCAGTCTTGCATACAAAAAAATCAAAATTTGATTAAACACACAACCGACAAAGACCAAAGCAACAGTTTAATGTTTTCTGTGAGTAGCTGTGGATCTCCTCACACTACTACAGTAGTAGCATTAGTCAGAGCACAAGCATTCTGCACCCAAGCTGACCCCAGAAGGAGAGGACAGCTACACGTTGACTAGACAGGACAGGAGAGGATGTGTGGACACACAGACGAGACCTCTGGGTCTTTTAGAATTTAGCCCAATCTTCTCTTCTCCATACAAACTCACTATAAACAGCATTTTGTGCTAAACAAATGATTAAATCTGTTTAATTCATTTGAAAAGAGCAAATATACAAACATTAACCCAAGTCAACACTGCTTGAACATATTCTGTAACGGTCAGTGTGTGTGTGTGTGCGTGCGTGCGTGCGTGCGTGTGTGTGTGCGTGTGTGTGTGTTGAGTGTGTGTGTGTTCGTCGTGTGTGTGTGTGTGTGTGTGTGTTTGTGTCTGTGTGTGTGTGTGTGTGTGTGTTGTGGTGTGTGCGCGTGTGCGTGTTACCTGGGTCTGCATGATTCAATGCCAACTTCTGACTGTAACAGCTGGCCCTCTGATAAAGATATTGTTTCTTCAAAATTGTATTCTTCATTAGCATTAAGTGCATCGGACTGCTACAGAAACAGAACGAAAATACTCAAGTACAGACAGACTAGATAGTAAGACTCATCCTGTGCTTACTTGCACTCCTACATGACCACAGTGACAACTGTGAGACTGTCCCTCCCACTCCACCGGCCTCTAACAATCTGGATATATACTGGAATGTGTGTGTGTGTGTGTGTGTGTGTGTGTGTGTGTGTGTGTGCGTGCGTGCGTGCGTGCGTGCGTGCGTGCGTGCGTGCGTGCGTGCGTGTGTGTGTATTAATGCAGAGGGAGGGAGACTCAATGAAAGTCCATCATGCTCCCTTTATCAGACCAGACAAAGTTCACAGATAGAGAGGAGATGAAGAGGAGAGAAGATCATCTGCAAGTCACAAGTCAATCTCTGCAAGGGGACCACACTTTACAACCAATGTATGTGACAGTACATCTACCAGCTACAGTAATGAAAATAATGCAGATTACCTTCCAAAAAATGGATTCGCAGAATAGGAGCTTGTTTGTAATGTAAAAAACACTTTCCAATGTCAATGGAACAGTACTTCAAGCTATGGGGAGGTCTGTTTTGCAAGTATGCAACAGGGAATGTTTGCCAGGGATTTGATTGCCATCCTGCTATCGACCCAACAAAATTACCACCCCACTCCCTGGAACCTACAATGGTCCATTTCATTTGACTAAGATGGGCCAATACAATTATAAAACTATTGACGGATGTTTGTACGTCTTCCAGGCTGCGCAGTATTAAGTCATTAGCACTACAAATTGTGGCAGACCTTTTATTGCTACACAGTCTTGAGAAACAAGCAGTGGCCCAGAGTTAACGAGTCACATATCCCCCCTCCCTACCTCCCCCAAGCATCAACTCCAACCTCCATCCTCGCTCCACCTCTCCCCAAGTCTGCATCCCATATTTATAATTTTACCACATCCTAACAATAACACGACTACAACTGGTGCAAAACACACGTCCAAGACTAATGAAACACACGTTACCACAGAAGGTTGTAAGTACAACCAGCTGTGACTGTCTCCTGTGAGAGCAAGCGAGAGAACAGGAAAAAAAGTCAGAAATACTGAGAAAGAGAAAAAGAAAGTAAGTCAGGCACATGTGAATGCAGCTGTAGTTAGGGGGAAACCACATGCTCTAAGTTTCCAGCTGCCTTCTCAGTGGCTCCTTCTTTCTCGGGCCCCTGTCCCTCTCTAGCCATTTGTTTTGACAGGGCTCCACAGTTCCAAAAACCTCTCTCAGATGTGCTGAGGTAAGGGAAAAACAAAACAAACTTCTTTTCTCCTGTGTGCACAAACACGCCGTAGTGCATTCGCATTCTCTTGTTCTTGTTACACACACGCGCAAATTGCCACAAGCAGTCATCGGCGAGCACACTTTTTCCTAATTCATGTATTTAATTCAACTTTTAAGATCTTGGCTGATGAAATTTTCTTTGTTAGAAGGTTTCCATCAGATGCAATGATCTGGGAAGGTCGCATTCTTTCGACGCCGTGGGTGTACCTCAAATCTAGGAACTCAGCATGTGCTGAATTTTGAGCATACCTCAACATGTGTTACCTCTTTGGAATATTTACTTTGTAGGGCAATATGAAGTGGATAGCACAGCCAAATTCTGCTTTTACTGCTTTTAAAATGTTAAACTAAAACCCTACTAAAGTACACAACACAGTTTCTTTAAATCCTGTGAAAATAAACAATACAGTTTTCCTCAACACTATCGCATTGGCATCAAGTTCTCTCACTAGTTGTTTTTTATATCAATGTTTTCTTTCCAGTATTTCTAACACATTAGTTTTACACATTTGATCTAATTATGTAACTGTAAGCAACTGTGCAGTTTATTTATTTGCAAGATAGGGCTGTGACAGGTTTAGCTCACATACTGTAGCAAGATATGCAATATCTACTGTAAGACAATTTGAAACACTAAATTAAACATCAAGACAAAATCATTAAAACAGGCTAATGATTAAAAGGATTGTAGTATATTATTGCATAGGAAATGATGGAGAAGATGAGTGGTGTTTGGAAATCTAGTGTTGTTTTTGTTTTCACCATTCATGTTTTTTGCATGACTATCTTGTCTGTGCCATCCCCATGTGGCGAGTTTGCATAGACATTTGAATAATGAAGGGAAGTCATTTAACTATTCTCCTGGTATTAAAAACCAATGTTTTTTACACGATGCAGCAACATTAGCCATGTTAATTGGGCTCTTTGGAATTACTCCAAAAAAGGGACTAAATTAATTACTCATGTCCACAAAATATCAGAAACAGGCATTAGAACATAAAAGCCCAAGCATGCGCTTTTAGCATGGCTTGCATGTGAGTGAACATTCAGAATGTTGACTGAATAAAGCACTTCAAAATGTTGGATATACACTCATATTTACAGCTTAAGGACTCAAAATGTCTTGTGTTTTAATTAACTAACAATTTAACAGAAGTTATAACTGCTATGGATTGATAGATTAGGATTTTCCAGTGTTTATATTGCTTAGATAATTTGTACATCCATAGGCTAATTATTTTTTAATATTATTGCATTGACTCCTTGGTATAGCATGAATGATTTGAGCCACATCTGCCACTTACAGTGGTCAAGAGTAGCAGACACATTTTGGAAACTGTGAGCGACCTTTGACGCGTCGCATCATGCCACATCCAGTGTGGCCAAATTTAGAATTATAATGGGCTCTATTGTCTTTTGTCGCGCCACATCCGCGCCGGTTGTGTGCGGTGTAGATGGGGTGTTATTCTGGTTATCAGTACGAGGTTCCAAATGAAGGCAAGTCAAGATGATGTCTTTGTAAAGAGACAGCTAGCTGGATGTTGAGAGAGAACCAATATTGAATGTTTTTGTCCCTGATCTTTCAAGATAATACAACCAGACACAGCCACAGACAGAAGTTCTGAGGGCAGGGACTGCTGATGTCAGGTTTCAGCATCAAACCTTCCCTTGAAGTGGAAATAAAGCCTTCGCTTGTAATAAATCGTTTTGATTTTGCTTAAGTCAGTAAACTTCACACCCACATAGATTTCCATCAACTAAACATAGATCAGAGTGACCCAATTCCAAGTGATAGAAACAATAATTTTAATTTATATTGAATTACTATTACATTGTTTTTACATAGCCTATTAAAAATTACATACACAAGCCATTAGCTTGCCTGAATACTTTGGTGATGAACTAAAATATTCAAAATGTATCTATTTTGTAGTTACCTGTTAACATATCCATGTGCTTTTTAAGAAAAGAACACAATGGGTCTCATTCATGAAACATGAGCAGAACGATTTTTTGTGTAAATCGTTCATAAAGTCGTTTGGAAATGTCAAAACAAACCGCCACGTGTCTCCACACAAGACGAAACACACACACAAGAAATGGTACTGTCACGACCCTGTCCACAAGACACGAAAACTCCGAATAGGAAGGACAGGACCCTGACAGTACCCCCGCTCCAAGGGCCGAACCCCGAACTCAACTCAACTCAACTTTATTTATATAGCGCTTTTACAATTTTCATTGTTACAAAGCAGCTGTACATGAGACACATTGACTACAAGCAAAACAATCAACGAACGGCCCAAGGGGAAAACATTCAGCGGGACAAAACAGACAGGAACGAAGAAAGACACCACACAGACAAAACAGAACATACTAGGGGCAGGGCCGACAGAACAACGAAGGGGTTGGGGTTAGACAATAAGAAAAACATTAACGGGAAGGGAGGGGGGAATGGGCTGAAAAAAACTGGGAACACTAAACTGGGGTGGGACAGGGAGTGGGGACCTAGGAGGGACATGGGTGTGTTTCCTAGGGCGGGGACTTGGGAGGGGCAGGACGGGAAGGGACAGACATGGCAGGGGAAGGCTGGGACAATAATGGCTGGACAGGGTTGGACGCCGGCTGGAAGGCCGGCTGACAAAGGCTAGGTGCCGGCTGGAAGGCCGGCTGGACTCGACTGGACGCCGGCTGGAGGGCCAGCTGGACAGGACAGGACGCCGGCTGGAAGGCCGGCTGGACAGGACAGGACACCAGCTGCACTGGCTGGACTGCTGGATGAAGCACCGGACTGGATCGCCGGCTCCATCGCCGGCTGGATAACCGGCTGCATCGCCGGCTGGATAACCGGCTGGGTTGGGTTCCGTGCCTCCCTCCGTTGCCTCTTCTTTTTTAGCCGAGCCACCCGTCTGGTGGTCGGCTGGAGGAAGGAGGTGAAGGGCATGGCTGGCTCAGGGTTGGAGGCCTCTGATGAGGACCCCCACAACTCTCGCCTCCCCCTCTTGCCACCGAGGCTGGCTGGAGGTGAGGCTGCAGGGGGTGAGGCGGACGGTGTGGCGACGCCCAAAACCCCGATCCGCAGGGTACGGTCTTCGGGGATTGTCGCCAGCCCCGTGAGAGGCTCCGCCATGGATGATCCCCTGGGCTCCTCATGATCCATCGCGAGCTGGACCTGGTCCACGAAGCCCAGGGGTCTCAACTGGCGCATCTCAGCTGGCTCGAACGGTTCATCGAGGCAGCTGTTGAAGATTACCTTTAATTCTGCCTCGGTGAACCCCGAGTAGCGCGCGGTGGACAGGAAGTCCATGGCTAAGTCTTTCACGGGGGTCCCCTTCTGACGGAAGCCAAACAAGAGGTGAGCCTGGCGGCTCCTGAATGCCACGTCCGACTAGGGTTGGGAATCGTTTCAATTTTATCGATTCCGATTCCAATTCTGATTCTGCTTATCGATTTCGATTCTTATCGATTCCCAGTTTCGATTCCACAGTTGAAGTAAAACATTCAGATATCAACCTGTATGGTCATTTAGCCTGCTTATTGACTTGTTTGCAAAATATATATATATATTTATGAGCAGTGTTGGGTGTAACTAGTTACTAAGTAATTAGTTACTGTAATTTAATTACTTTTCCCTTGAAAAAGTAAAGTAAGGGATTACTCTTATTTTTTCTGTAATTTAATTACAGTTACTTCTGATGTAATTAAACTAAATACTTTGTGTAATATGTGTGTGTGCAGAATAGGAATTGACATCAAAATTCAAAGTCTAACTTCAAAATCCGTGCTTTAATGTATAATTCTCACATTTGTAATTAATAATAATACTTTATGTAGTTTTATAGTATTTATTTGACTGAATTAAAAGAGCCGTTTCATGCCTATCCTTGAATCACTTAACTAATCAAGGTTGATGTAGGATATAAAAAGTAATTAGTATTAAGTAATTAAATACTTTTTGAAGAGAGTAACTTGTACAGTAATCTAATTACATTATCGAACATGTAATTAGTAACTAGTAATTAATTACTTTTTCAGAGTAACTTACCCAACACTGTTTATGAGCACCGTTTTGTGTATATTTGCACATAGAAACACACCTTTTCTGATTTATTACAATTTGTATTATCATAGTTGAACTACATCATGGTTAAACTGCAGTTACTATAATGCAACTATGGTTAATTTGTGATTCCTGTGCTTTAATGCAAATTCTATAGCTAAACTATGCTCACTATAGTAAAAAAATTATAATTTTCATAAGGGCTTTTATTGAGATATCAGCAGATCATGCAACGCATGTACTTTTCAGAAAATATGCACACAGGAATTGATAAGTGGAATTCAAATTTTAATCTCAAGTATCCTATTCCTATTCCTTTCGATTCCGATCCGATTCCTAGCCTTTCGATTCCGATTCCAAATTGGAATTGATTTTCGATTCCCAACCCTACGTCCGACTCCATCAAGCCTGCTGGGTTCTTTTTTGGTCGGTTCATTCTGTCACGGTTAGCTGGAGACAGAACCCAAGTGCAGGCAGTGAAAGGGTTAAACAAAGATTTATTCTAAATAAAAGAGGGAAACAAAAACCCACGATGGGAAAACACGATATAAATCAAAACAAGAGAACAAACCAAATAATAAGTCCACAATGACAGGGCACGGGAAATAGGAACAGGGTAATCCAAAACACCAGGGAGGATAACGCAGGGCGAGACTATATACAACAATGAACCGACAAGGACTGGGAATAAAGACAGGATTTATAAAGTGGAAAACTAACGAAGGATAATAGGACAGGGATGGTGAAGGACAGGTGACAAGACTTAAAATAATGGGAACTGGCGGGAAGATGATTGGGACAGGTGAGGGAGATCAAACACTGATGGGAGACTAACGGAGAAACAAGGGGGCAGAGCTAAACGAAAGACAGGAGGACACGCGGCGAAATGTCAAAACAAACCGCCACGTGTCTCCACACTAGACGAAACACACACACAAGACATGGTACTGTCACGACCCTGTCCACAAGACATGAAAACTCCGAATAGGAAGGACAGGACCCTGACAATCTTGTTGTCTTAAAGATGTGTGCTGTCCTACTCTGGTACCGTATGTGCAGTTGCATTTCTTTACATTCATAGCTGATAATGCAACATGTTTGCTTTAATAATAATTACATTTAATTTTATAAGGACCAAAAAGTGCCTTACATTGTATTTATGAATAAAATTGCTATAAAGAATTTCCATTAACTGAGAAGTGCTACAGGCTCTAATCAAATTAGCTATAATTATTCTGATCAGTTTTTAAAAATCTGAGTTAATAAACTTCATAACGTCAAACTGAATAAATATGTTAACTGCAATAAATAATAAAAACATGTATCCGTTAACTATGACACTACTAATAGTTTAATTTATTTATTAATTTACTGTTGGTGGAGAGTACTTTATCAAACAGCTATGGTATTAGTTAGAATTCACTTGTTTTGTTCCATGGGTATTTGTACAATATATTTAGCGGTCATGTATACTGTAAACTAATTGTTTGCAAAATTTCTTTATATTGCACACTACTGACATGTGCTTCATTAGCAATTCAGAAAGAGATCACTGCACCTGAGGGAGAAGCCACAGTGACAGCTGTAACAGAATTATGACCATCATTGCCTGTTTCAGACTAACTAGAACAGCAGCTATCCTCAAAATTGCCTCAGTAATTAATTAAAAGGCAGTGAAGCTGAAATGTTTAATCAAGAAACTGTATTGTTAAAAAAGAAAGAGAAAATAAAATTATAACATTAAATGCACCTGACAGTAATTATGTTGCGCCAAAAGACCCTTGTGTACTGACAAAATAGTTTTCATTTGTTTGTTTTTCTAAAGCGTTGTCTGTGTTAATTTAAATATGCAATCTTGTAATAAAGCTTAGTAGTCTATATATGTTTAGGTTGACCAAAAAGTCAGAGATGTAGCGCAGGATTAAATCCGCGGTCACACTTGACTTTTCTCTCCATTGACTTCCATTCATACGCATGCGTATGCGACAGACCGGAAACGCAAGCCTGTCCAATGATATTTCGCATTTCGCTGCGTAGCAAAGTTCACGTTTGGTGAACTATGACCTGCAAATTTGCGTCACGTGAGTGCGTGAGACCAATAGAAGATCAAAACGTCACAGCGTGACCTCTCGGTACAGAAATGTAAAAAATGGAGGAATCGCACCCGCCCATTTTTGTAAAACCATCCGAACGATCTTTGCATGCTCAAAGTCAAGTCTGACCGCGGCTTAAGTCTGACCCACAAATTACATCTGTTCACCCGTCTATATTCCACTTTCCTGTAAATAAGGAAATAAAATCAAGCAGTCTAAAAATAATATAAATAAAAGAGGAAATCGTCCTGGAACTGAGGCAGATGACATACAGTAGGATACTGGCATGACAGGAAGTTTCCAGGATCGTACCAGCAACCCAGGAACCAATGAGGTGCTGGTAGCTCACAGAGCCTTGGTGGTGGAGGTAGTTTAGGGAGCTGTAGTGGTGGAGGTAGCTCAGGGAGATAGTGCTGAGCTCTGGGATGAGAGAGTGGAAACCAGATTGAGCACTGGGATGAGAGCTGGCACCGGGCTGAGGTCTGGGAGATGAGCGGATTCTGAAGCAGACTCTTGACTGAATTCTGGAGTAGACTTTTTACTGAACTCTGGATTGGACTCTTGACTGAACTCTGGAGCTTGAGCGGGCTCTTGGGTTGACTAATGGGTTAGAGTAGACTCTGGAGCAAACTGGTCTGGGAACTGCAACAAGGACTGGAGCAAGTTTTGGGGTTGACTCATGGCAGACTCATGTAATAGGAAGAATTCATGGACTGGAATGGATTCTTAAGCCATCAGTAGGAGTGTAAATGTATGAGGGAGGAGTTCAGAGACAGGAATGGAATCCTTGCGATGACCGTTGTGGATTGGGGTGTTTGAGATAGATGATGTCAGTATCATCATTAGACTTAGCCACAGTAAATGAAGAGCCAATCAGCCACAGCACATTATCGATGTAACGAGCAAGGGTATATGTGGTAGCACTTGCAGGTACCTGATGGAAAAGGTGGTCATCCAGTCCATTTCAGAAGATGGTCTTTAGAGTGGCATCATTCCAGGGCACCAGCTGGTTGAGCTCAAGGAACTCCTCCACATAGTCCTCAACTGATCGCCCATTTTGTGTCAGGGAGACTAGCAGATCAGCAGGTGAGCTCAACCTCGACCATAGTGATGGGTGTAAATATCAAAGATTGCACCTTTGTCAAAAGAAAGTACTATTTTTGCGATGGACTTGTACAATGATGTACAACAACAGCATGTTGGCTTTCTACAATGTACTGCCGCGGGAATAACTGAGCCCAGAATGTCCCAGCTGAGAATCAAGCACCCGTTTAAAAATTGCAATGTGGGCTTTAAAGTTTGCAAAATTTCATAGCTCTTAAAATTCCATGTTATATATACATGTACGTATGATAGAAGCTTTCACTTTCTCCAAAAGCCTTCGCAGCTCGTAGGTTCTGAGTGTCACATCTGTTGCCTATGTTTCATCTACAATCATTTCCATCAGTCTAATTCATAACAATCTAATACTGTTCAGTGGCTACAAGATGTCCAACATCGGTGCATTATCTACTTTTCCATCATCCAATTTTTTTTTGGTTGGCCTCCCACTTGGATCTCTGAATCAAGATCCAGGAAGCAAGTAGGTGAGATCATCATTGACTCGTCACATCCTGGTCACCACATCTTTCAATTACTACACTTAATTCTTAGTTCATACCTTAAAATTGAGTCTGCTGACATTCTTTAGCAGAAGAAAGAAGAAATGACTATATAATGTCTGAGAAACTTGTTTCTTACATGGAAATTTACCCGCATTACCCGAGGATTTAGCAGCTATCATGACCATGTCTCATGGACTGAGAAAAGAAAAGTTAAGATATGCCAAATTCTTATGATGATAATGATGGTAATATTTTACCTAAAAAGAGGGTCCAGTTAAAGTATTTATTTTCTTCATTTAAGTCTATGCCACAGCTTAATAATCTGTTCTAAATGGAACTTGTTGTTTTGATTAACACAAACATATTCACCAGAGGTTGCGCTAGACTTTTAGGCTCGTAAAAAACCCATCATAATCTGCTTTTACCCTTCATTATGGTGCAAGGTGATGTTACGTGCTAATTAGCATGTTTGTGACATCATCGCTATGTACATGCGTTTACTCTCTGAACTTACTGTGTTTCTCTCTCAATTGAATGACCAATAAAGTTTAAGTCGTTTACATATTTAATGTTTCTGTTGTCAGATATAAAATAATAATTACAGACAAATGTTTATAATCATATGTCTAGTCAGTAACAATGACAGACTGTGCTTGTAAACGCTGTTTTGTAATCATTCATTCATTCATTCACTTACAAGTAAATTTAAGCTGATGTTTGGTTATGAATGTGCTGCTTCTGCCGCTCATTGAACGGAAATGACGCAGAGAGACATTTTTCCACTTACTTAAAGGGGTCATACGGCACAAATATGTGTTTTCTGTGTCTTTGGTGTGCTATAAGTTGCCCATGCATGTATTAGACACGTAAAATTGCAGAAATTAAGTTGTCGGAGCAAAAGATGCGTTCTATCTAAAAGCGATAACACCTAGAATAACTAAATCCATCAAAGGGGGTAGAGCTTTCTCATACGTAGCACCTAAACTCTGGAATAGCCTCCGCGATACTATTCGAGGGTCAGACACACTCTCCCAATTTAAATCTAGATTAAAGACACATCTTTTCAGCCAAGCATTCACTAATACATACAGTAGCTAATGAACAGCAGCTACGCTAATTATTCTCTTTCTGCCCTCGCCTCGGGATGCCCATCCCGAGGTAGGGAGAGATTCCGCCAGGCCCAGATGAACGTCATATGCCCATCCACAACTAGAGATTACGCCAGCTACATCGGACTATCCCATGCCATCCTCCTGCGAGAGCCTGCGGACTGACTGACCATCCCAGCTCCATCCAAGGCAATTCCATCACCACCCAAGAAAAAGGCAACCATCTGGCCGGCCCAGCTCAGACAATTCCATCCCCAACCGAGAGCAAAGACGGACTACCTGTCACATAAATGCTAAATTTACAATACTTGGTATTTAATGCTAAACTTACATCACATGACAGCAGTTTGAAGTTATGGCTGCACTCAGTGACTTTGATTGGAGGTACAGTAGCTGGGTGGGTGTTGTAGGGAGTGGGGGGGCTTGTTGGTTGTG
The DNA here is from genome assembly GCF_024868665.1 of Triplophysa rosa. Taxonomy (NCBI): domain Eukaryota; kingdom Metazoa; phylum Chordata; class Actinopteri; order Cypriniformes; family Nemacheilidae; genus Triplophysa; species Triplophysa rosa. The sequence goes on along the minus strand of NC_079893.1, from coordinate 14,479,375 downwards.
GTTCGGGGCGTTTCATTTGTTGGGACTGTGTGGGTCTGGTCTGGTTGGTCTTGTTTTGTGGTCGATGTCGGACAACTGAGGAATAAATTTAATTATGCCATTACTATTTTTCCCTGGTTGTTCCTCTGTTGTCTGTTGTTGATCGCAGAATGGGACCGGGTTGGACCTGCACGGTTTCGGCGGGTGGGGCTTCCTGGGTCGCGGCTCGTGGGCTCTCCCTGTTCTTCGTGGACGTTGCTCGGTGGCTTTGGTCGGGGTCACTGAGTGCAGCTATGACACGTCAGAGGAGATCTGGCCCTCCCGGCTGAGCCTGGTTTCTCCCGAGGTTTTTTTTTCTCCATTATTCATCATTGGAGTTTGGGTTCCTCGCCACAGCAGAGCAGTGCATTGTTGGCTTGCTCACCGGGAGACTGCATTTATTTATTCATTCATTTATTTATTAGATATTATTTATTATAATGATCTTGTTTGGTCTATAAACACCATGCACTGTGCTGTGTTTTACCTTTCTGTGTTTTTCTTATTTGCTCCTGTAAAGCTGCTTTGGAACAATGCACATTGTGAAAAGCGCTATATAAATAAAATTGAATTGAATTGAATTGAATCAAATGCTCACCCAGACCTCCCTGAAATACCTGGTGTTACCACACCCCCACAAATCCACGTCAGTTCGATTTGACTAAGACCGCCCAAATGTATAGGCAAGTAAGGTGGGTGTACCTGTCAGTACAATTGCTTTGGAATCTGATGTTCCAAATATGGTAAGAAGCGTTACATTTCCGTCACACGCTTGCAGTATTCGACCAATCACTACGCACTGCTTAACTGGCCAATCATAGCACACCTCGCTTTTCAGAGCGATGAGCTTTGTAAAAATCAGTGCAGGGCGAAGAGGAGATACAACCATGCACGGTGTTCCGTTATCACATAATATGTTAGTCTTATTTCTTTAAGTGATCTTTTGTGGGGTTTTTTGGCCATGGCCCCTTTAAGAATCCTAGGTTTCAGTAAGGAGTCATGTCATGTGACTATTAATCAGGAAGTAGTCAAGCATGGCACAGAGAGCAGTATGTTTATTGTATCTGAGCTAATCCTGTGACATCTGCATACATCTTATGCCCTTTGTAGCATCGTGGGTATGTATTGTTTGTTTTTAGCAACATCTACGATTGCACATCATTATTTGGTGACATTGTTACATTTTGTGAAGTTTATTGTTAGAAGTCTGTTATTTACTATCTTCAGTACTATTGTGCTAAAGTAATATTATATGCTGATGGTTGTACTGTTCCTAGACTTTGAAAGTTCATATTTCATATAAATAAGTGATTGACTACAGGTAAAATATGATTACATATATTACATTTAGACATGTCTATTAAAATACTGATACAGTAAAAACATAGGGATTTAATTTAATATATTTGAGTTGATATATCTGTACATAGTGCTGAGTATGCCCATGTATGTTTCAGTTTCACCTTTCTATTGCAACGTCAATAAACCTGTGGACAAAGAGCCAACTGTCTTCAGAGTCTTGATGTTATAGAAGAGTTTACCTGGCTGTCAAATTATATACAAAACATATAATGAGGACAGCACAGTGAAACCACGTCTTTTAAGGCAAGATAACGCAATGCAAGCTGGAAGATAACATTAAAGAAGTGTCTAATACGGCCAGTGAACTACTGGACAAAAGATTATCAGTGTGTGGAGAGATACACTATTAGGCTGTGTCATGGCAACAGATACATCTTCATTAAAGACGTGCTCTCGTGCTTCATGCTCTTCAGTACGATCCAGTACATCGTCAACTGGGTCAGCAGCAGCTAAAGCAAGAGCGAGAGCAGAAGCAGCAAAAGCACGTCTTACCTTCGTAGAAGAGGAAGTTAATCTAAAGCTACAAAAAGCCAGAGTGGAGGCATCTATGGAAATGCTACAGCATAAGAAAGAGGCAGCTGCAGCAGTCGCAGAAGCAGAAGCGCTCGAAGCTGCTATTGATGAGAATGCGGAAAAACACAGTTGCAGATTAGGTTTGAATTCGGCTCCCTTGGAAACCACACAACGCACTGAACAGTATGTTATTGATCAAACCAAAGTACGAGAGACAGAACTGCCGCTGTGTGATGTCCCTGCAAAAGCAGAACCGAGCCCAAGTTACAGCATTTCGGCTTCACATCTCAAACCTGAAGCCAAACCTTTCCTTTCACGACAAACCGGTGTTGCTTTCCAACCACCCGATACTACCTCACAACAGCCATGCACCTATGAAAATGAGTATGTTCGAAAGTCATGCGAAGCTGGGTTTGAGAACATCGATATGACTCCGTTGCAACATTTCAGACCACAAAATAGCAACGGTCGCCCCACTCCTCTGCCCTGCCCCATATCCCCAGATTCAAATAATTGCAGTTCAAACATAAATGACTTTGTAAGATATCTTGCTCGTCGTGAGCTTGTGGCAACAGGCTTAATGCAGTTTAATGATAAACCTCAGAATTACAGAGCCTGGAAACGTTCTTTTCAGACTGCAACTACTGATTTAAACCTGACTGCAAGTGAAGAATTGGATATCTTGCTGAAGTGGCTTGGCAAGGAGTCAGCAGAGCATGTCGAGCAGATAAGGGCAATACACATCAACCATCCACAAGCAGGACTGGCTATGGCATGGGGCAGACTTGATCAAACATATGGCTCAACGGAAGTAGTAGAAGATGCCCTGTTCAAACGTATTGACGCCTTTCCTAAAATAGCCAACCGAGATTATTCCAAACTGACAAAATTGAGCGATCTGTTAATGGAGCTTCATTCTGCAAAGGCCGAAGGAGACTTGCCAGGCCTTGCTTTCTTAGACACTGCAAGAGGTGTCAATCCAATAGTACAGAAGCTAACGTTTCGTTTGCAAGAGAAGTGGGCATCAGTTGGTGCAGCCTACAAGCGACAAAAACATGTTCCTTATCCTCCCTTTGCCTACTTCGTAGACTTTATTGGCCTGGAGGCAAGCATTGGAAATGATCCAAGCTTCAACTTTGTCTCTCACATAGAATTGACTCCCAAAATGGAGAAGACATCTTGGAAGCCTAGTAAACAACGAGAAATCTCTGTGCACAAAACAGCAGTATCTCCAGTTCCTGATGATGCTGGCGAGCTTGCAAAAAAATCTGATGACTGCGATAAACAGTGTCCCATTCATAGAAAACCGCATCCTCTGAATAAATGCCGTGCTTTTCGGGAAAAGCCCATTGCCGCTCGCAAGGCATTTTTAAGAGAGAATAACGTGTGCTTTAAATGCTGTGCTTCGACATCACATATTGCAAAGAACTGTAAGACTAAAAGTCAATGTTCTGAATGTAAAAGGGGGCAGTTGTGGCCTAATGGTTAGAGAGTCGGACTCATGACCAGAAGGTTGCCGGTTCGATTCCCAGGCCGGCAGGTAACAACTGAGGTGCCCTTGAGCAAGGCACCTTACCCCTACTTGCTCCCCGGGCGCTGCAGTGATAGCTGCCCACTGCTCCGGGGGTACGTGTGTTCACCACTTGCTGTGCGTGTGTTCACTACTCTCTGGATGGGTTAAATGCAGAGGTCACATTTCGTTGCCTTGTACTTGTATATGTGCAATGACAATAAATTGAATCTAAATCTAAATCTAAAAAAAAGAGAAAGACACCACACGGCACTCCACCCTGGGCCTGCACCCTGGATAGAGGCAGAACCTGCTACTGAGTACGGCGGGGAGGGAGAGGAAATCTCACCCCAATCTCAAGTCACTAGCAAATGCACTGAGGTCTGTGGGGAAGATCAGACAGACCGATCTTGCTCTAAAATATGCCTTGTTAAAGTATTTCCAGCTGGCCGCAGAGACAAAGCTGTGAAATTATATGCAATTCTGGATGAACAAAGCAACAGGTCGCTGGTTCGTTCAAAGTTCTTTGAAGTGTTCAGTGACCAAAGTCCAAGTGCTCCTTACATATTAAGAACATGCGCTGGAGTAAAGGAGTCAGTTGGAAGAAGGGCCAGTTGCTATGAAGTGGAATCTCTGGATGGAACTGTCCGCATCCCATTACCAAGTCTTATAGAATGTAATGACATTCCAAATAACAGAGATGAGATCCCTACTCCTGATGTAGCTAGCTGTCACGCACACCTAAAGTCTATGGCACACCTCATACCAGAACAGGACCCACAAGCTCCAATCATGCTTCTCTTAGGTCGGGACATCATAAGAGTTCATAAGGTCCGTAAACAGGTGAATGGCTCACACCACCTACCCTATGCACAGAAGTTGGATCTGGGATGGGTCATTGTCGGCAATGTATGTCTGGGAAATGTCCATAGACCGCCGACAATCAGGAACTTTCACACAAACATCACAGAGCAAAAACGCCCGACTCTCTTTCGTCCATGTCCTAACGTCTTCCGTGTTAAAGAAAAATACAGGGACATCCAACTAACTGACTACCCCCCAACATATTCTGCGGATGATTATAACTGTGATGCTGACCACCTGGGATGCACTGTTTTTAAGCGAACCAAAGATGACAACCAGGTGGCTCCTTCGATTCAGGATGTCTCTTTTATGAAAATCATGGAGGAAGGTCTGCAAAAAGATTCAAACAACAGTTGGGTAGCGCCATTACCCTTTAAGAGTCCACGTCCACGCCTTCCCAACAACAGGTCGCAGGCACTGAAATGTCTTTTGTCTCTCAAACGCAACTTTGAAAGGAAGGCTGAAATGAGAGACCATTTCCTCAGCTTCATGGACAAGATGTTTAAAAATGGCCATGCGGAGTTAGCCCCTCCTCTGAGTGAGAAAGAAGAGCAATGGTACCTGCCAACATTCGGAGTGTACCATCCAAAGAAACCTAAGCAAATCAGAGTAGTGTTCGACTCCAGTGCCAAATACAATGGTGTATCACTTAATGATGTGCTTTTAACTGGGCCTGACCTTAACAACACACTGCTGGGAGTATTAATCCGCTTCAGGAAAGAAGCCATTGCCTTCACAGCAGACATAGAACAGATGTTCTATTGTTTTTTGGTAAGGGAAGAAGACAGGAACTTTCTACGTTTTCTTTGGTTCCAAGACAATGAACTTTCCAAAGACATTGTGGACTATCGCATGAGGGTCCATGTCTTCGGTAATAGCCCCTCACCTGCAGTGGCTATTCATTGCCTGCATCAGTCTGTTCAGATCAGCGAGTTCCATGTCGACCTTGATGTCAAGCATTTTGTGATGCGCGACTTCTACGTAGATGATGGCTTGAAGTCCCTGCCTACAGCAGAAGCTGCTATCAATTTGCTGAAAAGGACACAAGACGCTCTCTCCAAATCAAATCTGAGGCTACATAAGATTGCATCAAACAAAAAAGAGGTCATGGAAGCTTTCCCATCCAGAGATCATGCAAGTGACCTTAAAGATCTAGACTTTGAGGCAGACACTGCCAATGCAACGTAGTCTTGGACTCAATTGGAACCTCCATACTGACTGTTTCCTCTTCAGTGTCTGTGATGAGATAAAACCTTATACCCGGCGAGGTGTTTTATCAACTATCAACAGCCTCTATGATCCTCTTGGGTTTGTAGCGCCAGTCACAATCCAAGGCAAGGCTATTCTGAGAGAACTCACTACTCAGAATGGTGACTGGGATGCTCCATTACCACAAGAATTGGAGCAAGCTTGGACGTCATGGAGAGCTTCTTTGACAGGGCTATCCAGTCTTTCCATCTCCAGACCTTATACTGAGACTTCACCATCAGCAGCTGACAAAAGGGAATTGTGTGTCTTTTCGGATGCATCTACCAAAGCCATTGCTGCAGTGACGTATCTAAAAATCACAGATGCTGCAGGAAATAATCAGATTGGCTTTGTTATGGGGAAAGCCAAACTTGCCCCCCGCCCTGAGCAAACAGTGCCAAGACTTGAACTTTGTGCTGCAGTGCTTGCTGTTGAGTTGGCAGACTTAATTTCTGCAGAAATGGACCTTCAGCTTGATGCTATAACCTACTACTCCGACAGTAAGGTGGTTCTCGGGTACATTTGTAATGAAACCAGGCGTTTTTACATTTATGTCAGCAACCGGGTTCAACGTATTCGAAGGTCCTCCAATCCAGATCAGTGGCGATATGTGCCAACAGACCAGAACCCGGCAGATCATGCTACGCGTTTCGTTCTCGCAGCCCACTTACAAAACACCAATTGGCTAAGTGGACCCAAATTTCTGCTCGTACCAGACCCAGGTACCTCTGAGAGCACTCACAACCTTGTTGATCCAAGTACAGACCCAGATGTACGTCCTCTAGTGTCCACTTTAAGCACTACAGCATTATCCAAGCAGCTTGGTTCCCAGCGATTTGCCAAATTCTCTTCTTGTAAGTCACTGACAGGTGCTATTACACGCCTTATTCACGTAGCCCGTTTATTCAACAAAGCTGCAAAGAAAAACAGTTCTTGTAAGGACTGGCATTACTGCAAGGCAGAATTCACAGTTGAGGAATCCAATAACGCTTCAGCCATCATCATCAAATCGGTGCAAGAAGAGGTTTACAGTCAAGAGATCAAATGTATCCGAAGGCAAGAGAGAATTCCAAAAAGTAGTCCTCTTCACACTCTGGATCCATTCATTGATGCACAAGGTCTGCTGAGAGTCGGAGGCCGTCTCCACCATTCAAGCCTTAATCAGAGTGAGAAGTTTCCTTTATTAATTCCTGGCAAACATCACATAGCAGCCTTGCTCATTAGACACCACCATGAGCTTATCCACCATCAAGGCCGTCACCTTACGGAAGGAGCTGTCCGTTCAGCCGGTTTTTGGATAGTTGGTGGGAAACGAAGAGTGAGCAGCATCATCCATCAGTGTGTAACTTGCAAACGGCTCAGAGCTCCACTCAGTATCCAGAAAATGTCCAGCCTTCCAGCAGATCACCTCTCAACAGACCCTCCCTTTACCAGTGTTGGACTGGATGTATTTGGCCCTTGGAGTGTTGCTTCACGACGGACAAGAGGAGGTTTTTCACACAGTAGGAGGTGGGCTGTCATCTTTACATGTATGAGCATAAGAGCTGTTCATATTGAAGTCATAGAGTCCCTCAACACATCCAGCTTCATCAATGCTCTTAGACGGTTTCTTGCAGTACGTGGACCTGTAAAACACATTCGTTCAGACCGTGGCACAAACTTTGTTGGTGCGTGCAAAGACTTAAAGATACCATCAAACATTGACAGCAAAACTGTGAAGACGTATCTGGCAGATAGAGGTTGCACTTGGTCTTTTAATCCTCCACACGCTTCCCATTTTGGTGGAACCTGGGAAAGAATGATTGGGATTGCAAGAAGAATTCTTGACTCCATGTTCCTCCAGCTGAAAGACAAGCTTACCCACGAAGTGCTGGTGACATTCATGGCAGAGGTAGCAGCCATTATCAATGCCAGGCCTCTTGTTCCTGTGACAACGGACCCTGATGAATCGTTTTTACTCACCCCAGCGGTTCTCCTTACACAAAAAGTGAATGTTGTTGCTGCACCTGCAGGCGAGTTTGGAGTTGCAGTCCTCTACAAGTGCCAGTGGCGGCAAGTTCAACACCTTTCCAACACATTCTGGGACAGATGGCGAAAGCAATTCCTACCAACCCTTCAGACACGCAAGAAATGGCAGTCTGCTCATCCAAACGTCAGACCAGGAAGTGTTGTCCTCCTCAAGAACAGCCAAGAACCACGAAATTAATGGCCCCTTGGACTGGTAACTCATGCTTTCCCTAGCCAAGACGGGAAGGTGCGGCAGGTTGAGGTCAAGGTAATTAAACCAGGAGGTTCTACTCTTTTTCTTAGACCTATTACAGAGGTAGTGCTTCTACTTTCCTCAGAGTCCAAAGTAGAGGTATCATCATAGAATTTGTTGAGGTGATGTGTAGAGTACATCAGGCGGGGAGTGTTCCGTTATCACATAATATGTTAGTCTTATTTCTTTAAGTGATCTTTTGTGGGGTTTTTTGGCCATGGCCCCTTTAAGAATCCTAGGTTTCAGTAAGGAGTCATGTCATGTGACTATTAATCAGGAAGTAGTCAAGCATGGCACAGAGAGCAGTATGTTTATTGTATCTGAGCTAATCCTGTGACATCTGCATACATCTTATGCCCTTTGTAGCATCGTGGGTATGTATTGTTTGTTTTTAGCAACATCTACGATTGCACATCATTATTTGGTGACATTGTTACATTTTGTGAAGTTTATTGTTAGAAGTCTGTTATTTACTATCTTCAGTACTATTGTGCTAAAGTAATATTATATGCTGATGGTTGTACTGTTCCTAGACTTTGAAAGTTCATATTTCATATAAATAAGTGATTGACTACAGGTAAAATATGATTACATATATTACATTTAGACATGTCTATTAAAATACTGATACAGTAAAAACATAGGGATTTAATTTAATATATTTGAGTTGATATATCTGTACATAGTGCTGAGTATGCCCATGTATGTTTCAGTTTCACCTTTCTAGTGCAACATCAATAAACCTGTGGACAAAGAGCCAACTGTCTTCAGAGTTGATGTTATAGAAGAGTTTACCTGGCTGTCAAATTATATACAAAACATATAATGAGGACAGCACACACGGTATGTGTAAAATACAGCGTGTTTGAACATTAAATCGTGTATACACATTGCATTACATCTAAAACAAACAATATTCATTTTAGCCGTGTCATTTGACCCCTTTAAAGTTAAGGTTTATCCAAAAGGACACTCGTAGCTCGCTATCGCTCTCTGAAGTAAAAAAGTCTGTAAACACTGCACCACTGTGCGCGCCTGTGTGTATATCTGAGCACGTGATGTGGGGGTCTAATTAAGTGATAGATACATGCATTACAGAATCAGATCCAGAAACAACGCCTCGAACAACGTTATCGCTGTGTTATTATGAAAAGTGTAAAAAGATTTTATAGTTCGCTTTGAAACAATGGCGAAACAAATTAGACGGTGGTGGGCCGTCATAGTCTAATGCCTTTTATAAAATTGTCGGCTCCGCATCTCGCGCCTGGCTCCGCATCTCTAATCTCCACTGATCCCGCGTGGGTTTTCCTGAATGGGCGAGGCGTTTATGAGTTATGAATGGGAAACATGTGTCCTTTCCTCCGGTCACTTACAATCACGTTCTGATGAAAGGAAATGATTGGATGCTACTAATTTGACATAAAGGAGAATTACAAATTGCCCTCATTGTAATCCGTCAAAATAACGGACGGCCTTCAGATTTTTCCGTCACTGATCAAATAATCTGTCAATGACGTAGAATTTTCAGTTAACACGACTTCTGATATTTACTAAACGACAGGGGAGGAATCATGTAAACGATCCATTTCTCTTTGCCAACTGACCTTAGAGTGCCAGCCTACAAGCCAATGTGCAACAGCTTGCCACTGGGATAAGAAACAATATCACACACACACGTATTTTTTGCTGCTTAATGGTTTTATCAATGTGTGCATTAGTTTAGGCAGCTGGTGACATGGATTTACTGCAGCACATCATGCATAATTCAGGCAGACAGGACCACACTCCATTGTTGAGTGCAAATGGAAATGGAGAAAATCTGTCAGTGTTGGTAAACAAGGCCAATGACAAGGTAGAGATGATAGCATGCTGTGCCTTTGACACACACCCTGTAAATCTTTAATATCACACAGGGTTTAGATATTATACAGTACTGTATATGTTTTCACAGTTCTTAATGATTAAGGGTGTTTTCTTTTTTTGTCTGTCTCTTCATGCAATCCCAGATGAACGTGACGATGATAAGATCAGATCTCTGTGCATGATAAGAAAAGAAAGCTTTGTGGATCACCAAACCAGTCTTAAGGAACATTTTTAGTAAAGGCCAAAAATACATTGTATGGTTTAAAATGACAGATTTTTCTTTTATGCCAAAATTCATTAGTATCTTAAGTAAATGTCATGTTCCATGAAGACGTTTTGTAAATTTCCTACCCTAAATATATAAAAACTTTATTTTTGTGAGTGGATGGCCTGATACAGTGCCTCTGATTATCAACTTCAAAGGCAATTTTCTCAATATTTAGCTTTTTTTGCACCCTCAGATTCTTTACTGAGGACTGTTAACTGTTAATGCAAATCCATGTTGGTTAGTGATCATATGTTGCCATCTTATTATGGTGTAACTTCATTATTCTGATGTTGTTGTTGATGATAGATAAAGACAGACAGTTGAGGTTTTGTCTGTAAGAAGTGCCACAGGTGACATAACTGTGTCTTATTCAGCTTTACACCCCCACCTGAATCCTTTCTGTTGTATTCTCTAGCTCCTAACCTAAGTTCCTCTTTCTTTTCCCTCCCTCCACCATCTTACGCTTCCTTCCTGTCCATTGCTGAGTTATAGACCAGATTTTAGTCTCAGGAGGAAAGTCTAAGTCAAGCTATTGTCATTTCAAACACTGTGATAACTAGACTCAAGGCTGCCCATGAAGAACTCAGGGGAACCGGACAGTGTAGAATGTTTTTCTCTCTCTCTCTCTTTCTCTATTCTTCCTCTGGTGTGAGATGAGCCCACGCTCTCTGCCATCAAGCAGAGCTGTGTTGTTGTCTTGACTACATTGCTCTGAGCTTCAGTCAGGCTGCTGGGAATTGGGGAATAGTTGTCTTGGCTGTTCCAAGGTCAGGCCTCTCCACATGACAGTTACTGGCTTCCTACAAGCAGGGAAATCAATACTTTCGGACTGTGGCTGTGCCCTCAGTGTACAACAACACTACTCCTTGACATCTGACATGTCTCCAGTCAATGTCAAGCCCTCAAAACTCTATCTGAGACACATTCAGGAGCAGCTCTGGTTTATCTCTACCCCTTGATCCTCTTTTTCCTATTATCTCTGACTTACGCATCATATCCTTCCATTTGTTATACAGTTTGTCTCCCGCATATGTGGAATAGAAAAAATCTTTTGTTGTTCACAAACTACTGTACATATTAGTGTGTTTGTGTGCAGAAGTGTGTGTGTGCGTATATGCAAAAATGCAGCTATCCTATTATTTGCAATCCTGTTGTTGGTATATTCATCTCAAATGCCATAGTTCTAAAAAAGTCCAAACTGTAGCCTCAAGTGCCATAGGTCTGAAAAAAACAAGACGTCTTACCCCAGAATCAGCTCAAACCAACATGTCATCTTCCTCTTAAGATGAAACACTGCAGTGGGGTTCTCTTTCGATTTCTATTCCTTTCTATCTCTTTCCCGTGGAAGAAATTGACCAAAATGTTTATTGCTTAGAGATACAATGAGAAGCGCTTCTAGTAGCAACTGCCATCATGAAAGGGCCAGGCGCTCATTCCTTTCAATCCAAATTAAGCTTGCAGTTCATTTCTCTCCAGTTACCTACAGAAAAGGCATCAAATAAAACAGCCACTTTAATGAATTGGATATTGAACCATTCATTAAAAAATTCAAATTCACTTAAGTCAGCATATGACAATGAGACCGTAACCCGGGATTTTCTAGCCTAGGCCTTTAAACTCAACAGGGACATTTAAAAGACTATGTTAACCCTTCATGTGCCAGTCCATTACACACAGTTCTTACGCAGCAAAGCCAGGGCTGACTATGATAAATGTACATAACATTTCCTCAGTATGGTGTCTGTAATGAAGACAGAAGCTCGGTCTTTGTGAACATAGGTTGTCAAGCATTTGTCCTGCATTAGTGAATCACAACCCTAATTGGATATACACACTGTCTCCCTACTATTACCATCTTAAACAAAATACTTAAGGGATATACACATGTATCGGGATGCTTAAACAAATAGAAAGAGTTTAAACAAATAAACAAGGTTAGTATACCTTGATTTCAATTCACTACAATGCATGTGGCACGTGAACACAAATATTATATTTAAATATATTAAGCATTCTAAAACAGCACTGACAACTGCTGCTGTGTCAACATGGCCTATAAGAAAAGCTTTTTAAGTGATTATAAAGTAAATTATAAATATGAATAAAATGTTTTTCACAATTTATTTTAGTATTAGTAAAAAAATTGAAATAAATTGTTAATATACAGTTAATTGCTGTAAACCGTACAGTATTGTTGCATTGTAATATTTTCCTTTTTTATTGGTTCATTGGTGCATTATGTTTTCCACTTTTTATGCTTTCCGTGACACAGGTAACACAAGGCGCTGGTCTTTTCTCCGATTTTCTTTTAGGGGACAAAGCATATCTGTGTACCTTCAAGTCGTTCTCTTTCTGGCTCCACACTCATTTACAAAATGCATGGATACAACGTTGGCCCCTCTGAAGCTTTAGAGCATCTGCATTTTTAAATGATCTAGATGATTGATCGCTGATAGCCCACTCAGAATAGTTGTCTACACAGCATCAAGATATTACACTTAGCCATTAGAGTGGTTTGGGAGTAAGAGCCAGCATATGCAAAAGTCTCCTTTTACTAAAGCAACATACTGTTTTTCTAGGGGTGAACCTGAACTCAGGATGCAGGCGTGCCACTACTTCAACAATGTCTGACTTAGTTTATTTAGTACAGGGACACAGCCCTGTTTCACTGACTTCCAGGGCTCATTTTCTCTGGGGTGGCACCAAAAGGCCATTTTATTTTCAAAGAAACTGTACAGGAACTAAACCTATGTTAAATAATTAGAAGAACCAACCAAAATAGCATTTCTTAACACAAGGTTAATTTCCATGTTTTTTTGTTGTGATTCTGATTGTGTATTATTGAGGGTGACTGGTAGCTGAATATGTAATTGTAAAGGTGATTGTTTTACTGAAGTGATGTACCAATTGTTGAATGTTGAACAAAAAAGTTAATTACATTAAAAAATATGTTTTTGTAAAACAATAAAGTAAACCATGTATTCTATCATGTATGCATTGAGATAAAGTTAATAAATGTCCTAATTTATCTGTTTCTCTCTCTGTTTGCTTTTCTCCACTAGTAGGTAACATGTGAAATTAGTTGTAATGTTTAAATTAATAAGGCTAACACCTTACTTTTATTAAAAGGCTAGTGTAAACGGTACTGGTGATAGGACTGTCTTGCGAGTGTCCTCAACTATCCCATAATCCCCTTGAGCTAGTGGCTATCAGCCAGAAATTGTGCTGTTTTTCGTGTGGCTTTGTGGTACTTCTGAAGACTATTATTCCACACTGTACACACACACACACACACACACACACATGCGCATGCACGCACACACGCACATACATTTATATTCAAATACATACTGTATAGTCTGTCCCTATAGATCCCATATTATTCTTTTTTTTTCCATACATACACATATGCATTCATCAAGTATCCTTTACTGCCCCTCATCTGTTTCTATTTTCTTGCAAATGCTCAGGTTTTATTGCCTCAGTTTAGTATTTCATGGCAGATTTACGCAGCGGTTTGGTTCTTCCCCAACTATAGCTCTAATGACGGCACATCTCTTGTAAATTGTGGCGTACCAATAATCTTCTGCTCAAAGTGACTTTCACCAACCCCTCGCATCCCACCCCCCCACACACACACTCTTACTAAAACTCACCCATACCTAAGCACACACTCAGCACTCTGAGGTGGTCTCACATGCATTTTTCCCCTTTAAAAAAACACTGCACTGGCCACAGAAGATGGACCACTGGAAGCATTCATATAGAGGTACAAGGATGAATGTGGTGGACGTGCTTTGCTTTTACATTTAGTCTTAGAAATGAGCAAAATAACTTTCATTTTCCTCATGAAATTATTTTCTTCAGCTGAACGATGCATGGATACATACGGATGTCTGATAAAACTGACTGAGATACATTGAGCACAAATTAGCTGACAAAAACTGGAATGAAAACAAGACAGTGCTCTTTTAACTGGAGATCACTGGAATTTTAAACCCTGCATTCCATTTATTTAGTTTATCTCTACCTATTAAACCCATCCATCTTGTGATGTCTCATACGTGACATACACGTTATCACATGGCTCAAAAGACAGAGACGACAGATAAGATATTTAACATTACATTTTCTAATGCCTCACCTGACATGTACTGCACTGCAACAAAAATAAATTTACTTTCAATTTACTTTCCTGACAATTTTCCCAAAATATGAAAATCTGTTTGGTTTCCCACAATTTTCTAAATATCTTCTTTTGTCTTCAATAGAACAAAAGGTGGTGAAAGGTGGTCCCTGGCCTGGAAGGTTTGAGAATAGACTGTCACAAACATATACCGTTGCAAAAATGGAAGGATGTTATCACCCAACAAATGGAATGGGTAATTGTCTCTTCACAGGTTTGTTTAAACCTGATGGTTCAAATTATTTAATCACAATCAATGGCAGCCACTGAACATCCATGACATGTTGCCAGATGTTCAGGGACTTCAAATCTCTCTCTCTCTCTCTCTCTCTCTCTCTCTCTCTCTCTCTCTCTCCCTCACAGACACACAGATATGCATGCACTCTAACATCTCACTTCAACTGAAGAATCATTCACAAAGACGCTATTTGTGTTGTCAGGCTTTAGATTATTAACACTTGAAGATATAGTTTGACATTAATATTGGCTTGTTGTGGAGGCGGCTGCTCATCGCTATAAATGTTAAGTCTATTTTCAACAGCGCTACACTCATCTAGTGGAGGACCAATAAAATAGGACAAACATTGATAAATGGCATGATTTTATACTATTTTATACAAATGATTTTCCCTAATTGGAAACTATGATGAAATGTATAAATATAATTTCACAAATGGCCAATTTGTCAGAAACGTTCAATGTTTCATTTGGTTTCTTTCATTTTTCTTAATGAAACACCTGAGCAGAGAGCTGTGCTGAGTTTGGAGTGGCATTTTAATTTGGGTGGATGCAGAAAATATCTTTTAAAAGAATTCAGATGGTGTCCGTCAGTCTGTCAGTCTTTCACCGTCAATCATTTACACTTGGCTGGTTAAGGTCATGTCCAACAGGGTAAAAATAAGCTTTCTAAAACTTTTAATTTTACACAGGTTTTATATAGTCCTTGTATGCAACTATATCCTGGTAAGATAAATAACACAACTAAAGATAATAAGAAAGCCGTAGTATTATATCTTCACTTTAAAAGACAGGAATAAATATAAAGAGAAACGGATTGATCAGTAGAAGGGTAACTCTTTAAAATAAGCTTTCTTATGATGACGACTTAGTCATTCATTTCACCACCTAAAAATGAAAGTATTGACTGTTCCCACAGGCTCTCTCTTCCCCCTTTAATGCAACACATGCTAAAATAAATCGGCAACCCTACAGCATTCAATAAGCCATAGATTTATTCTTTTGAAAAACGATAAACAAGCAATATATTAAACCATTATGTTATTGCAAGCGGATGATATTGATCAACATGTTGTGGTTGAGAATGACAACATGATCTAGTATTTACTAGTGGTTTGTGTTGGCTTGTATTAAAGTCTGATATAAATTACATATGTGCATGATTCTCGTAATGGCACAAAGCACAGTGAACTGCTTTTCTGGAATTAACTGCTTCCTCAACAGGAAAAGGCCCCTTTCACACAAGAAAAGAGCTGTAATGCTGAATATGATTCATCATAAAACCGGAAAAAGAAATGAACGATGACATTCTGCATCCCATTAATGGTTGAGTGAGTTATTTGGCAGGCAAACACTGTCACTGAGGCAAGGGAGTGTTCTGTGTAACAGGATTCTCCGTGCGGGTCCACAAAGTGTCTAACTCAAGAGAAGAGAATAAAGTCACAAAACAGAGATAGAAAATAAGTGTTGCCTCTCATAACGCCTGCGTTTGTCCAGAACTTGAGAGGAAAATATTCAAGTGTCATATATGATCGGTAGCAACTAAACAAACGCTCGAAGACATTTTTTTTGTGCATGCTCCTAAGGGGGCACACATTAAAGTCAAAGTGAACCATCTGCAACGCCATCTCTTTTCTCTCCAGAGCTGATTACTGTCCCTGTCACTAATGAGCTGCCGCAGCGCTATTTTCTGTGTTCAGACTGAGGAGTCACTTAAGGCATTCTGCACCTCATTAACAGTAATAAGTGGTAACTGCCACCTTCTTTGTCAGCAGGGTAAGCAATCAATAGGGTCATTTCACATCATAACAGCTACCGGGGCACATTACTATCTTGTTCATGGCGGGAATGGCAGCCATTAGGAGGTGGTGCAGATTAGATGGGGAGAGAAGACAGATGGAAAGAATTACATGTGGGTAAAAGACAGATCAATATATGGATAGCAATGGAGATAATTCTGCAACCGGGAAAGACAAAGAGAAGCCTGCCGTTCTTCTCCGAAGTGTGTGTGCTTGTGTGTGTGTTGGCGCGTACGCGTGTGTAGCTGCATGGCCTATTGCCCCTTGCTGCGTGGTGCCAGTGTGTTTGCACTGTGCTGTCATCACAAAACAACTCTGATCAGGGCTAATTACAGCACTGCAGTCTGAACAGATGCACCCACTCCTCTAATTACAGGAAACTCACTCTTTAATATTTTATGGAAATGGACTTGAGCACGGAACCCCAACGAGTCTGACATTGAGGAGGGGAGACGAACCCAGAGACGAATCCTTGTGCCTCTCTGGCTCATCAGCCTGAGTCAAAGGCAGGGAAACCATTCACAAAATCAGGATCGTGCCTTTCTGCTTTGCTCTATTGTACCGAGACCCTCTTGACTATATTCTGTGTGCATAAAAAAGATCAACTAAGATTTTGAAGAAAAGCCATTATCTATTACCTTCTATCTTTAACCGTTATCTGTAATCTTTGATTGTGACAGGAGGCATAAATGAGATGATAATTACTGAAGAAAGGGGACAAAACCTCTCTTTATTTTCCCTGCCATGTTAGATTTTCAGTAGTTACAAGTTAAATGCGATGGAGAGCCAGCTCTCAAATATTTAGATTTCTTTTATTCAGGAAACACAGACTCCTATCTATCTATTAAATATGAGGAACGTTTCAGATTCAGGTTCGTGCTTTCGATGAGAGCAGGCTGATGGACGTTTTGTATAATCCTACAAGCCTCTGCTCACTAACCCATTAGCCTGCGACCATCACAGATAAAATCCATTTATTCAGCTGATCCATTTTTGCCACTTTTATTGTTTTGCTTTCTAGGCTAGACACCAAATCCCATTTAATATAAATAGCTCAATGAGTACAATTAGAGTTACCAACGTAGAGCCAGTCAAAGAGTACAATTGTGTGATATACTGTAATTAAAAGAATGATATTGTTGTTAACACTTGGCTGTGAAATCTGCTATGAGACTCCATGAGCTCAAACACTCTCCACGCCCCTGTGCTGAGAAGCGATATACTTAATGCTCTTTGATATGCGCTACCCATTAAAAATAGATGGCGATAAGTCATTAAAGGCATGTGAGTTAATTTAATTAGTCATTGCACTTGAGGAAATGCAAACACAGAGAAACATGTCGATACGGGTCAGTGTTTTGTCAATGGGGGGGGGCATTAAAGGAAAAGTAGAAAACGGAGAAGTTTTTCGTTCGTGTTTTTAAAACGCTTCATACGACAACGTTTTCCAAATGTTATGCCTTTTAGAATCATTCCATACTGACTAACCAGTAACATGTTTTCGTCCTGTTTTCTCTTTGTCCTCACCCTCTGCCTCCCTTGGTCCTCTCAGGTTAGGTTACAACAGCAGGAATGAGGGAGTGCAAGTTGTAACACAAGGTACCATGAGGAGCGATGGCCCTCTTGTCAGTGCTCTGCAGATAACAGGTTTGAAACCCCCCTTGCTTTTAAAATGCTCCAGCCCTCCTTAGCAACTTGCCAAAAGCTACAAAGGCAAACACCTACTCACTGCCTCAAACACATTTTAGCACTATCACGCATAGTAAACAACCTCATACACACTTTCGGAGCGGGATAGTCGGAAAAGGCAGACCATCATCTTCTGTTCCTCTCTCTCTCCTCCCCTCTACATGTGTCTTGTCGAATTTTCTTTAGCTTTGTGTTGTCACAGGATATGTGTTTTTTCTTTAAAGTCACAGTTTAAAGAGAGTGAAATCCCTCTTAGTGACTGCCACAATGTATTAGACTCACTTCCTATTTTTTGTTCAACCACCATTTGTTCAACCAAGTGTTTTATCGCTCTCTCTCCCATTTGAAGCGCTCAGTCAAAGGCTTCCTCAGCCTCTCTCCTGAGGCCTAGACAAGGACCTTTGACACTCTTGTGGCAATAAAACATTCATGTGACTTGGAATCTGAACACAATGCAATTTCCCTGGTTTATCCTGAAAGGAATGCACTAGTCACAACAGACTACATCATACTGCCATTAGGCTCTGCCAAGGAACTGCTTTTCTGGCTCTGCTTGGCTGCCTCTGACGGGAAAAGCACAGGAAAAAATGCTAAAACAGAGAAAGAGACACACAAAGCCCCATACATGCTGAGTTTGCACAGGGGCCATTTTTGACTTCCTTCGGTGACTGTCTCCACCTACTGTCACACATAACACACATTAAAACACAAACAAACAACATTATACCCCCGCCATGCACACAACATAAACAAGAAATTGTCATGCTTAAATAAATCATTAATTAAAAACACAAATTGGGGAAAAACTCTATTGTTTCTCTATAAGTGCTATCTGCCTTAAAAAAGTGATAGTTCAACCCTTCAACAGCAAATCATTTAACACACCAAGAGATGCCTTTTTTTAGAACAAAAGAGTTTGTGAAACTGTAAAAAGAGATCTGTGAAATCTCTCTAAACTGATTATGGTCTGTGTGCACGTATATATTTGTATGTGTGGAGGTCAAAGACTGGTCAGCAGATGGAGGATATTTAGGCTAAGTTCAGATCCAAAAACAAACAGTCTCCCCCTCTTTTCTACACACACACACACACACACACACACACACACACACACACACACACACACACACACACACACTGTCACTGTTCATGTACAGTGAGCTGTGGGCCACCAAAACACCTGCACTTCTTGGTGAAAGTGTAAATATTGTTTATTGCAGTTAAGACAGTGTGCCCTTGGATAAAATTAGACATGTTCGATTAGAAAGGCATCTGCTATATTCGTGCCCCTCATTCCAATGAACTGCAAAATTCTAAATATACCAGTAACTGTGCATGTACTACTTGCACTCCACGTTGTGTACACAAAAAATATTTGAATGCAGTTGTGAACTGAGCTGAACTGAGCGCAAGGTAAATGTATTGCCACTGTGTGTGGCCTGACACAGTCTGGATATGACTCAGCCACTCTCTCCAAGGGAACCTTGGGAACTGCTTGTGGAACACTTTGGCTACCTAATAAAAATGTGGACACTCAGAACAGCCAAAAGCCTATATTTTGACCGACTTCAGCTCACAGTCAATGTCAGAGACAGCTGGGAAACGCAGATTCCGCTAGATCCTAGCTAAGCAAAAACGGGTTGAGGTTACGTTGTGTTGGCCTTAATTATTCCCCAAGTTTTAACTATATCACTGTAGGGGGAGTTTAAAGGGATGGACATCATCCAAATTTGATGGGCTCAACATGGTGATGCACTACAATACTCAAGTGAATTCTCCACAAAAAATCATGTGTTTGTGTGAGTGTGGTTGTGTGTCTTCAAGACACGGAGAAGCTGGGTTTGCTATGGGTCACAGCTGGGGCGTGTCTGCAATATGTGTGTGTGTAAGAAAGAATTAACGAGAGTTGAGGAGAGAGAGAGTGTGTGTGTGTGTGTGTGGCCCAACGGAGAGAGAGAGGGAGAGGAAGGAATGGGGGCTGAGGGGAAATGGGAAAGAGTTGTTAAAGAGAAAATGAGCCCACGGCAGCACAACAGCGAGCGGGCGGTGGCAGCTGGCGTACTGTGCTAATTCAGCACTTTAACAAATCAATGCCACTTGAGGAGTACTTTCCCAACACATCACATCTAAAAAGCCTCTCTGTTTGCATCTGTGTATTTGGATTCATGTACACATGTAAATCAAATCATTCAATCATTTACAAGTTGTAGTAGTTTAGGGTGTGTACACATGTTTCCAAATAATGACCAAAAAAATGTGTCATTATTTACTCCATAAATAAATCAACACCGTAAATGTGGTCTATCTGTGAGCATTTCTGCATGGATCAGATTGAAATTTACTGTAAGTTTGAAACAGATTCTTCCCTCCTCTGGTGTCTTAGAAATGTTTCATTTTGCATATTCAAACTGGTATGCTACATCCTTGTTACAACACTTGAGAGTGCTAATGGCATTTGGCATCACTAATGTCAAACCTGGCATAGCACATCGTGCACATGATTACAATTTTACAGCTTCAGCACAGGGAAAGAATAACAGTGAATATTAACTCATCCCACAAAGCGAATCATATGACTTCAGATGACTTGGAATGTACTGTATGTCACATCAGTTGTACAGACTACTTTTTACGTTTTTTTTATCTGTTTTTTGGATTGCAACGATGCAGGCCTTTCAATGAAAAAGAGCACCATGAAGATTGTTTTCCTCTTTTGAATCAAATAAATCAGTTACATATACTAGCATTCATTTATGTCAGGCCAATTGAAAAGTGAAAAGGATTTTTTCTCCTTTTTTTCTTTCTCTTTTTAGAAAAATAGTAAGCTAATCAAAAATGTGGAATAACGCAAGGGAAGTGTGAGAATCATGATGCGACTAAACATAAATGAAAAAAAGCTTGTTATATTTTAGCATCTTCAGTGTAGTCACTTACTGCCTGAAATTTGCAGAAATGTTCTCTTGGTATTTTATCAAGCAGCTTCTTAGGGGTTTTACTTTGAGCTGCTTTTAAAACTACATTGACATAGTGCCCATCTATTCTGTGCCCCTCTTGGCTGTTCTTTTTCATTATTCAGTCAAAGCCATCCATTTCAAAGACATAAAAAACAGTTTGGTTTGTAATGAAAAAACTTTATATTTACACAATTATAATTTGTATAAAAAACTAATTTCAGACTCTCAAGCATACACCTTCAGATCAAAACCTTGATAATGAGAAACATTTCACTTAAGTGTATTTTAAAACGTTTGACCGGTAGTGTGTATATACAGTAAACAAAGAGAACATACATATCAAATCAATTTAATAAATAAATATCAAAGGGCATTGCTATGTTTATACATAGTTGCGTGTTTGGACCTTTACTTTTAGCTGTAGGCACTAATAACACCTTTATCAATACTCTTATGTATTCAGTTTCAAAACAGAAGCATGTTCCCTCTTGTCTGTGTGATGTGGATCAGAGAGCGAAGCCCACGCTGGTTCCTTCTAGCAACAAATGTAGCCAGAGGCCTTTATCTGGTGTGACGCATGTTAGGCTGTGTGAATTAGCTGTGCTCTGAATCTCAAAAATGCATTAACATTTATTCTATTGTAAACCCCTCAGAGCTGGTGCCCAGCAAGAAAATACGAAAGACTGCACCTTTAAAGAAAGCAAGCCCGAGCTTCAGAATGATGATGATAATAACACCATTAAGGCTAAGTGCCTGTCTATTAGATCACCAAGGTAAGGATGCATGAGGGCTTTAAACCTGCATCATTTCACTGGCTCTATAACTGTAGAACACTGTACTAGAGGGAATATCTTAATAGATTAAAAAAAAGTTTTCTCATATGTCTCATATGTTTTTTTTTTCAAATGTCACACTGTAAAAAAATGATGTTATTAATCATGACAACATATGTCAAAATAATTTAGGCAATTACAACTCATAAGATTTTAAATAACATTTTGAAATTAGCTGAACATTATAGGAATAATTCATTAATAAAACTAATATTATATAGCAGCATAAATTGCTTGTCAAGACTCAGGAACAAGACAGTAAAGTTGCTGTGTCCCAGACAGAGGCAAAGATAGTCCATCCTCAACCCTCCCCACTGCCCGTGAGGTGATTACACTCCTCTGTTCCCCTAAGTAAACCGCCCATTCTTATCGCTGCAGTACAGTTAATCCTGCCCCTATGTCCCTCAGGGGTGTCAGAGAGGTGGAGAGGGGAAATGCTGGAAGGAGAACACATTTGCCACTTGTCTATGACACATAATACCCGAGGTCCTTCAGGCAATCAACTTTTACTTCACATGTATTTGCTCATCTGAAGACCCCTGCCAGCTCAACCGCTAGGAAAAGGGGGAGGGGGTCACAGGAGAGACAACCTAAATTAACACTTGACATTCAATACGGTCAGGCCCTTAATTGGCCAGAGCCTTCCTTAGAAAGCAATTTTCTATTCCCCAAACTACCCCAGAAGCATCGTGCATGCAATGAGGTTGAGGGGGAGTGTATATGTGTGTGCGTGTGTGTGCGTGTGTGTGCGTGTGTGTGTGTGCGTGTGTGCGTGTGTGCGTGTGTGTGTGTGTGTGTGTGTGTGTGTGTGTGTGTGTGTGTGTGTGTGTGCGAGCGTGCGTGCGTGCGTGCGTGCGTGCGTGTGCGTGTGTGTGTCCGTTCATGGCACTATGGACTCCAGTGGCCTGATGGTCCCTTTCTCACTCTAATGAGAGAAGATCAATTATTTGGTCACGATATGAGTTGAACTGGGAAAGGAGATCCCGCCCCCTCGGACAAACATACACTCCACCCCCACCCCCTTGCTTTTTTATTCTTTGTAAGTTATGACAGGTGTCTGGTGACCAGAAAATGCCAGAAGCAACCTCTGGGCACATTATTTCATGTGCTCACTCTTCTCTAAACAACACACACTTGCACACCGGCACAAACACAAACGCGTCCTTTCAACCCACACTTCACAGAGGATACCATTACTGGTGATGCTATTACTGCTTTCAACCTGAAAGGAATTAGCCTTCCTTTAGCTGATCAGACAGCATTTTAAACGCATCTTCTATGTATAATCTGGTCTATGCCACGGCTATTATCAATTAACTTTATGACCTGATAATGTTCTTCTCCTACACATTTGCTCCTGGAAGTAGAGTTTCACTTTACATGAGTATAATCCCTAGCCCTTGAAACATGTCATATTTGTTGAATGGGTTCAAATCAATAGTTTTGAAAGACAGGAAGACTTACCCGTTGCTCACTGCACACACACACATCATATCATATGTGAGACGGATTTATCAGAATGGCTGGATGCTAGGCGTAACTCACACACGCTCCCACTGGCATCGGGGTGACTTACATTTTCTCAAAAATATGCACAATCCTAATTAAATTTCAGTTCATTCATTGATTCATTTATTTGATCGTTTTATAGGAAAATGCCTGATACCAATGAATTATGAAAATGTCGACCACTAAAAGTACACAAGCAGTCCAAACCCTACTGAACACGGAAGAATTCAAGAGCAAAAGCATTATGACATTCATTCATTCAGTCTGCTACAGTAGCTTCTGATAATGACTGGGAACTCTGACCCCTCTGGTTGCCTAGATACACTGGCCACTTAATTTGGAGTCTATCACAAGAGCAAATGAGTTTGTTTGAGCTTTAATTGACACCATGGATTGGAGGCATGGAAGAGCAGTACCGCTCAATATGTGACAATAAACCTGACTTAAATCATCTGCTGTGCACCTGAGAATTTGTGTTGTGACATTTTGTACGTTTCATGGACTATGATGATAAGCTGTAAAAGGGCGGATTTCTTTTTATTTTGTAGCAGTGAATTAATCGCAAACTGATTCAATTATTTAAAATCAACTGACAATTCTTAAATACAACTGATTATAAAACATAATAAATGTTTCAAATATTTATTAAATAAAGGATATTTATAAAATGCTCATTAGCAGAGCATAAAACATCCATCAAACAGAATAGCAGAAATTTAGAGGAGAAGAGAGAAAAATGTGACCGGTATACTGATCTCATAAGTATGAAAAGTATGCATGTGTGAGTGGACATCTAAGTGATCCTGAAGTAATCCTCGTCAATATCCTTCATACTGTGATGTGGCTTTAATATTTCATCTGAATGTAGAACTTGATTGTGTAAGTTTCAATAATATGAGCAGCATAAGTTCCAAGCAAAGCCTATTTTTTCGAGACTATAGTTACAACACACATTCACACACAGAAGGTTGTGATATAAAATACAACCTCCGTTGATTGCAGTTGTGTGGTTGAAGGCTGCACAACCCCTTACACACATACACGCATGCACGCCAACTCTTTACACAAATGGAGGTAAAATGTATGCATGTACAATAAAACATAAAACAGCAGAGTTGTTCAGCATTAATCTAACCTTTCCGCTAAGTTGTTTGTATATGCAAGAAAAGATCATGCTAATATTCAGTAAATCTGTTTGATATGAAAAGGGGGGTTATATGTTTTCTATAAATCATAAACATCAGAGACAAAGAGACTTTTTAAATCACTAGTCTGATTTTATTCAGATTTTACCACTTGAATGAAAGATGCATGTGATTCTTTATTGGTAGTGTTTGAAAGTGTTTGAAATGTCACTGCGTGTTTGAAAAATATGTGTAAAATCAAGGTGTAATTCAAATGATTTTTTTACATTTAACACAATAATTACACATAATTGTAATATTTATTTTTTGTCTTATAAAAATTCACATTAATCTTTTGCATTATTTATATAATCATATGTGAGTTTCAGTAAACCGGACATTTTCAGGAACTCTGAACAGATCCTACAATGATGAGGCAAAAGATTGTTCACTTCTCAAGCTACAGTAGTACTGCTTTTCCTATTTCCTTCAACATTGCCGTTTATCCAGTATGTATCTTCTTCAGAGTTATTCACATCCCTATGCCTAACACCAGTGTGCTGTCACTTTAATGAGGAAAAGCACTGTCAGCAACTGAAATTACTGTCATTATCTGCGAGCATATGTAACTACAACAATAATAATGGCGTAGGTGGTAGTAGTAATAATAATAATAATAATCATAATAGCAAATCAGCCACAACATTAGATGAAATTATTGTGACACAGTCAAACCAGACAACAAAATGGAAAATGAGAGACTCTTTTCTGCAAGAGGGCAGTGTGATTTTCTTGTCTGTGTTTTGTTGATGGGAGAAATTGCCCTCTTAGCTGTTTAAGATGAGGTAGACTAACAGCTAAAAAATAGTGGCCCCTAAATGAGCCAGTGGCATTGGCAACAATCCAACAAAGGAAAAAACAGGAAGCAAGGAACTAGAGCTTTCATGCACTCATTTCATAGCCTATGTTTCCATTTAGCTGTAATCAAGGTGCCCATTTTCCCAAAATGTTTTGGTCTGACTTATTGTCCTAAAACAAACGTGTATTTTCAAACAATGATACAAACTGCATTTGTCTTTACTTTTCCTGAATACTAACAAGATTGGATAAACAAAGAAAAAAGCTTTAAAAACTTTTATTTTCAGGATTTGGAGATGCTAGCTGCTGTAAACAAAAGGAAAATGTGTTGCATGAATTTAATTACATTTACTTTAAAACTCAAAATAAAGACACATCTGATATCTGAGGTTACTCTGCATTAAAGACACCTTTATGACTTATTTAGTCAAAATAACTTATTTTTATTTTAAGTTATTAATTTTATTTTTATGACTTATTTAGTAATAAACCTACATTGATGTACCGATGTACCGACATACTGATGTACCGTACAGAATTTAATTTATTATTATATTATTGTGATGTTTAATGCATTTATTACATTTAGAAAGAATTGGATAGATTCCGTGCATCGCTGTACCATGTACACAAATGCAAGTTTTTATGGATAACTGGACATTACACTTGTGTGCGTGTGTGAGTGTGTCCATGTGCGTATTAATATATTAAAGCCTTCTATTCTATGAATCAGACACTGCAGACACCATATATGAGCATCTTTGACACCATCTACCACTGGCTGATTGGGATTATCACCACAAGGCTCTTACACTCTTACAAATATGTTAAATGGTAATAATGCCTGTTACCAGAGATTTTTTTCTGGATCTGAAGGAGCGTAAAGTTCTACTGTAATGTGATTTACTACAGTTGAAACTCAGTTACCTCAAAACACTTAGCAGGCTCTGGGGTCTGTCCATTTGATTTGAATGACCTTGATGGGCAGGTGTTTTCTAGATTAGACGTGGCATAATGCTGCTCCAGTGAAGAGTAGTTGATAACTGACTTGTGTGTCTATTAGAGTAATTGTATATTATAATGGAACCTTTTACCAGCATACTGCGACTAATGCTGACGAGCACAGACAGTAGCAGCGAGAGCACTGGACAAGGCAGGGTTGTGGGAATGAAAGATCAAGACCTAAACCTGATTTGAATTCCAAAACACATTAATGTTAAAATAAAATTACGTTTTTTTTCATATTCAATTCATATTAAATGACTTTCCAGCATAGAAGTATTTAAAATGTTAATCACAAAATTACTATAGTTGTTATAATTTAAAATCTTAAATACCTGAGACATCTGTCAAACCCTGTGTTAAAGCAAAGCAGATTCAACAGTGTAAAACAGGTACACCGTTTTTTTTTTTTGTAGAGGTAGTGTATAAGTTTCTACGCACCTACGACTCCACATTCAGTTTTTTAATAATCATGTCAGATTATGAGTTTTGTATCTGGAAATCTGGGCTATGTAATCTAGAACATGTAGTCTCCTTTATTTGTACACATAAATGAATAAGCATAACGGTAAATTTTGCTTCATTCTGATTGTTCAGAGACATGAATAAATAATTGAAATGTGTATGCACATTCCTGTGCATCTTAGTTTCTATTTACATTGAGGTGGCTTGGCTGTCTCATTGCTGGTACCATTGTCCCTCAGGTCTTGCCTATCAGATCTCTCTGCCTCTAGATGAGGTCTGGGAGGCCTGTCTCTCCCTCTCAGATCTCTAAGGTCTGAAGGGCAGCTGCTGAATTCTGATTGTGTCAGGCGCTCGGGGAACTAACAAGACACAGAATGATGGTAATGTCCCCTCATTACCGCCACACCAGGGGTGGTGACATCCTGACTCAAAGACTATTGAAACAGCAGTTTCCCTTTTAAGCAGGACTTCCTTTCTGCTTAGACAAATACAAAAAAAA
>NC_079893.1:14405684-14452300 GCF_024868665.1 Triplophysa rosa | reverse complement strand
ACAGTAAGTCGAAAATGACAATTGTTTTTCATATACACATCCTACATATACTATAAATATAATCTATATATATATATATATATATATATAAAATCTAAATAATAGTACACTGCCATGGTAAACAATCAACTACACGTAGTACTTAGATCTGTTCTAATAATTTACTATTTATTTACTATTGTTTTACATGCATTACATCACAATAAATTAAGATATGAATTATTATATGAATGTTATGAATTTATACTTTAAAAAATTGTAAATCTGTGTAAACTGTCCCCGTTGTTTGAAATAATCATGACAGCCTATGAAACAAGAATTTAATGGTGTTCAGTTTGCAATGTTAATTACATTCTAATTGTTTCAAGAGGCTTCTGTTTGTTTCAAGTGTTTAACAGTTTAATCGAGTGCCTACATGTACCCACAGGAGAGCAAAATTATGGGAAATGCCCCAAGTGTGCATGCAGATGGTCTCAAATGTTTATCATGCCTACGTCTTTTAACACACACATGCGTTACGGCCATCACTGACCCCTTCTTTGCGTCGCTATGAAAAGCGCAACACTGCCTCTTCACTACCCTGGAGACAATGCTGCTCTGTTTACTGATACTCCAGAAACGTATTTCTGACTGAACACGTGAGTGACTGTGTCACCCCTCAGGACAGACAGAGAGGAGATGTAGCATTGCACAAGCATGTGAGTGATGTGCCCAGTGTCAGCTATTGATCATAGCCAGAGGAACACATATACCAAACACCTACTCATATCCACTCACTGCTCCAGAGAATAAAGGAAAGATGCCGAGCAAATCTTTAGTGAGGCTGAATGAAAATCTTAACTGAATCGATTTGTGTGTACTTCAGAGTTGAGCTCGGGGGGGTGTCCCCGTCGCGTAGCGCTGATGAATCTGCATCCAAACTGGCTGCAAGCCAGTATCACAGAAGAGTGAATTTCTCTGCCCACCAGAGACCACTTCTCCTTCCCCAAAAACAACCCACACTCGCACTCGCCATCTCTCATCCTCAGCATTTTGAAAAGTCTTTGAAATACTTAGAATAAACCAAATCCAAAAAATGTAAGCATTTTGAAGATAAATTAATAAAAGACAAAAATGGGTTTCACAAAGAATATCAGATATCTTATTTTTAAGATAAACAAATTAGACTTATTGTTCATAGGAAATACAATAAAAGACTCCAGTGATATTTCTCAAGAGCATTTTAGTTTAATATTCCAACACTGCTTTGTAAACAGTAAAATTAAATCATGAATATTAAAGCCAATTTAGCAGTGAAACTGGTACAAACAACATGTTTATTAAAAGCCATAACTACAACAAATTGATTAACTAATTACGTAATCACTCATATAGATTTATGAGGAATTCAGAGAAATATGGATGTGCTTTTGCTGGGGTGAAGTGATGATTTTAACAACTAAAATATTATACAAAACATGTTGAAAGGCCGGGATGTATAGGCAATACAAAAGCGGGCATGCACTCGTGAACACACGTAACACAAACTAACGTAACAAACAATCATACGGCGCTGCACCTTGTATGCACTGTCTCTCCCCTCTCTCTCGCTCATCTGTACATCTTTTTTATGCACCTTCTCGTAACACTTGACTTAAACAATAAAACATGCCGGCAAACATGCTCACTTTACAACAAAAACATAGAAAAACTTTTTTTCCCCCACACTCTCTGCTTCCTTCACATTCCAGCCTCTCATTGAAAACATTAAGAGACTGTCTGTCGAGGAAAGCGAAAGGAATTAGGAAAGAAAGCATCTCTGAGTCAGGTGAGATTACTCCCCTCAGCTGAGTCCATTACTTAATAGGATCAGTAATTAATGGCAGGAGCCAGATCCATTCAGCACAGGGACTTCTGAACAAGCACCCACTCTTCTGTAAAGCGACACAATAACTTAACAAGAACTTACTCTACAGACCATTTTGAAACTTAAATCAAAATTTATTTTCCACCATACAATTAGCTTTAACTGGCAAATCAAGTCTGACATGTTGCCTCAGTTATTGACAAAAAAGACAGATATTGCCTACGCTGGACATCATCCTGTCACCAAAGTTTGGGAGTTAGTACAAGCATGCTTCCTGTGAGTACCCCAATTTAGTCAGCACTTCAAGGATGGTGTTGACCCTGTCCTAGGCTCTATCTGCCGAAAAGAAGTTGTGGGTGTTTCCCTTACCACATATCCCCTTTCACTCTACTCTCCTCCACTCCACCCTACTCTTTTGCGCAGCCAAGGATAGGCAAGAGTCGTTTCATCTCGCACCCACATAGGCATGCAGAACAGACAGGGAAAAGAAAACACACACTTCACCACAATCCCTCCTGTACTTTTTGATTCTCAAACACAGGCGCACACACACCTATATCAAATTGTAAAAAGAAATGTGTGAGAGAGAGAGAGAGAGAGAGAGAGAGAGAGAGAGAGAGAGAGAGAGAGAGAGAGAGAGAGAGAGAGAGAGAGAGAGAGAGAGAGAGAGAGAGAGAGAGACCACCACTACACCACATACATGATCTGCAAACCAATTTCTAGTGAGCTAGAAATAAATGCTGTTCGGTTGCCAAAGTCTGAAGAGAAGTCTGTTTTTTATTTGTAGGACAAATTGAGAGAAGATTTTAAAAGAAAAAAAGAGCCTATATGAACCGCATTTAACAAATTATTCCTGTAGCTGTTAAAATGATTTTTTATAACCGTGTTCGGTAGATCCCAAAATACAGAAGAAATTAAATTACAGAAATGTTCGTTTAGATCATTTTTCGGTACACAATAACCCATCAATAATAAATATGAGAAGTAAGGCAGGTGTTTAATCAGTCTGTATAAATAAAATACGAACATTTGGCTTTATTAAAACTATTTCTACTTAGGCGTTTTATTATAAAAGTTGCCTGATATAGTGTCGCGCCTGTAAACCGAAGATTGTTATATATTTCGTTTGAGATGAGGTGTGATAATACTGGCACTCAATACATTACAAATAAATCGATAGAATTACAACATTTTAAACCAACAAAATATTGTGACATCGCCACTAAATTAGAAACCTAAATAGAAACGTTATTTAGGTTCGAATCTAAATAACACTGGCGGTTTCAGCAAAATATTTAAGCAGGTAATCCATCTAATTTTTTAGATGCCTGTAATATTGTTATTATTATTATTATTATACAAAAATATTTACCTTTGCAATAATTAATATCTTGCTAAATAGTTCAAGGATCTTTTTGAACTAATCATTCATAATAAATAACTATTTGTATAATGTAGGCTTTGTTTATAAAAAATCGCCATATATTTGTATATTTTTAGAAATAAGACGAAAGAATGCTGAGAGCGTCTGTGACAGAGCTTGACTGCACCAGCATCTCAAAGGTTTCACCGGAGATTTGCTTAGATTCAGAACCGGGAAAATGTTACCGATCCAAACTAATCATTGCCCTGTTTCAGCACCGCGACATCACATTAAATGAAAAACCATTAAAGCTCGTTTATACGGCAACCGGCGGGTCAAGACAGAGCAATTAGGACATAATATTGGTTATGAAGTACAAATTAATATTTATATCGATCATTGCAAATTCAACATTGTCGGGATGATACCTTTAAAATATGCCTGGTTGATATAAACTGGTGATGATGGTGTCGGGATCTTCTTGTTAACAGTAAACGCTCAGCTGATGTTACATTTCAACATTTTTAAATTCAAATGACTTTAGGACTGGCACGCTCAAAAGAGGCTTGCAATCCCTTTTTGAAAAAAAATTGAAAACACTTATTTCAATCATTGCCTTAATGGGAAGAACGTTAAAACCCAGAATAGAATTTATACTGTTTTATTACTTGTTCTGCATGTATCTGTAGTATTTGCATCATCATCATATTTTTCAATACATACGCACATATTTAACGAGATTATTATTATTATTTAGCCTATATGGCGGCTCAAACCTTTAAATATGTATAATACTCCTCACAAAATATCCAGAACCCAAAGAATTTCCATTAAGTTTTTTGTTTGTTTGTTTGTTTAAGAAGCATATCAGATTTTGTTTTAAAATAATAACTGATATCAGGCAGATTACATTATCATCAGTGCGTATTACGTGCCAAGGTCTCTTAATGAATCATTCTATTTTCTGATTTTTTTTATATTTAAAGTCCAGCTCCAATAAACTGCAATAAACTGCAACAAACTGCAACAGCATGTTATGTAACTAATGTCACGGATAAACGAAGCGCTGGACACACATCTTTTAAAAATATTTTTATAAAGATGCGTAATATTAAAACAATGCCAAAAGGCTAGTTTTATACATAACGTGACACAGTTATTAAGACCAAATAATGATTTCATTATGTCCGTAAACTCGCGGTTTATGTGTGTCTCAGGCTGAAAATGATTTTTTGTGAAGAAGCGCAGGACAGAATCCACCTGCGCCGATGCGCCGAACAGCACAGTGATCCCGTTATCAATACCTTTCATCTTTGCTCTCACGGAGAATACGCACTTCAAGAAAAACCGCAGAGTCCAAATGTTCAATTATAAATGAGCGACCCTCAATTATTTAGTGAAATGTGTACTATAGACAAAACAAGTAAAACAACTAAAAACTCTCTTTAATATAATGCCCAACACATACCGGTTTATCTGTTTTGTCCGTCTACACTTAAGTCGAGACGCATCTTAGTGTTGCGAATAAACAGAGATAACACAAAAAAAGTTCGTGAGGAATCTGGACAGATATGTGGACGGTGTTAGCCAAAGGGAGTCCAGGGGCCTGCGCTCGTAACAGTTTGAGCATGGCACAGAGAAACCAGCCCAGATGATTAATGCTCTCCTCACCATCCCGCCTTTCGCAAACCCCCAATCCTCCCCCTTTAAACCTTCCGTTCAGATACAAACACGCGCCACAGCAACTTTCGAATAATTATACATTATGTTGTAGATATATAGATTTTAGATACTGTCAGTTACAGTTTCAGCCGTACTTTTTTAAGTAGTTTTTAACGTTAAGGATTCCAGCGACAAACAGACGAACTCGTTTAGATTAAACATTTGGGTAGCACAGCTTCATCTGCCAAAGGGTCAACAAAATCAAACAAATGTTGTTTACATAGCTACACTTATTCGTTAATGCAAGATAATATGTCATATCTCATTTTTCTATCACACTCTAAAACTTTACATGGAAGGCTGTAGTTTGTTACATAGGATAGCATACTTGACAGTTGGTGTCAATTAAAGTGCTTGAACTCAAACACTCCCACTCAAAAAAAATCCATGGCTATTAACCACTAAACCTCTACCAGTCAGAGAACTTAAAACCGTTTACACATAGCAAACATTCAAATCATTGATACATCATCTACAACACATCAATATTCCACAATACTTTGTAAACAAACACACAAACCAGAATACTTTGTAAACAGCCAAACACACAAACCATGCACAATTACTCAAGACATATTTGCACACGCACACACAAACATGCACTTAAACACCAATAACAGCTGCACATTGCAGCATACACACACCAGAACATACAGCGAATAGGACAGACATGAGAACATACAGAAAGAAAGAGCGTGACAGCGAAAGGGACAGAGTCCCACTGACCTGCTGGGACATTCTGAAGACGAGGTTGCTGTCAGTGCTCTGCTGTGTCCATGTCCCCATGAAGCCCGGCTCGGCGCTGGCCGGTTTGGTGCTGAACTGCATGGAGCTCTCTCCTCCTCCTCCTCCCCCTGCACCACTGCTGCTGCCGCTGGCTCGGGCTATGGACTCGCGTGCCCTCTCTCGATCTTGCTCTCTCCACACCACACTGCCTCTCACATCCAACTCTGTCTCCTCAGACTGCCGGTGGAGAAGAAGGGGAAGGGGGGTAGATGGGGAAGAAAGTATGTGAAGGTGGAGGTTCAAATAGGCAAAGGGTGAATGTTCTTGCCTTCTGTCCTGATCTCTCTCTCTCTCTCTCTCTCTCTCTCTCTCTTTCTTTCTTTCTTTCTTTCTGTTTTTTCTCACTCTCTCTTTGCGATCTTCTCTTGAGAGAGGGGGAAGAGAATGGAGGGTCTTGCCTGCCGGTAGCCGGAGGAGTGTGTTGAGTTAATTCAGGAGCAGGGCTGCACAATGCATATTTCCTCTGGGGCATGTGGTGGTAGAGGGCAGGATGAGCGTAGCGTCGGAGGTAAGGAGGGAGGAAGAGAACGATGGGGGTGTGAGGTGAAGGAGAGTGAGAAAAAGGGGGATGGCAGAGGAGTGGAGGAGGAGATGGGGAAGGAGGGAAGGTATCTTTTTTTTGGCAGCACCCCCACTTTTTCTAAATGTCAGTCAGGCTGTGTATGGGCTGTCCTCCAAACATACAAGGACATATACACACACATACATACATTCCAAGCATAAATCAATCATCAAACAAACTCACTCAACCATAGCCTGGCCTTTCAACCTCTTACACACCTCAACAATCCACACACAGATACAAACACACGCACACACACGCACACACGCACACACACACACACACACACACACACACGCACGCACGCACGCAAAACACCACATAAAGATAACAAAAAACTTTACTTCTTGCATTTAAGCTTTACTCATAGAACTCTACACTCAGTGGAAAATCAAAAGCATGACTATACTATAATTTTAGTAATGTTTACTTTAATTGGAAAGCAAACTGCAAAATATTACAAACAAAAAAATAAGAAAAGAAAAATCATCCCTCCCATCTCTCTCACCAGTAGTGTCCAGCGTGGTTTTCCTCCCAGCTGTGTGGAGATCAGGTGTTGGAGTGTGTCAGTTCCAGAGCAGCCCCTCCTCTCTCTCTTTCTCCTTCCCTCTCTTTCTCTGTGCTACTCTTTTCTTCGGGCCCCTTTTCTCCCTAAGAGCTGCCTGTCCTCTCACTCCACACTAACTACTCTCTGCTCAGATAGCACTGTGTGTCAGTGCGTGCATGTGCAGGCAGCCATGAGTGCATATGTGTGGTGTGAGGTAGAGCATGTGTGTCGGGCCGCAGCACGTCTGAGTTAACTGCTCCTCTCTTCTTGCTGGCACTCAATGACATGGCTCTCTCTCTCTCTCTCCTCCACTGATCTGCTTTCCCACTGAGAGAGAGAGAGAGAGAGGGTGAGCAAGCGAGAGAGAGAGAGTGAGAGCAGGAGGAGAAAGCTGGGTTGTCCCTGTCTTATTACCAGCTCTCCATGCCTGATGCTTCTCCACTCCAGACCTCAGTGGGATTGAGCCACTCTCTAATACGTAGATGCGCACACACACACAAAACTGCTCTCTCCACACAACTATTTCAAGCAAATAATGTATTTGTCAATACCACTGGACAAGTTCCAACTTCTATAATAACGTCGACACTAAACAAAAAGACAACTCAAAGCCTTGCAACTGTGCAAAGTTTTAAAAAATATATATCTAATTTAACGGTAATTACAAAAAAAAGAGAAATGCATCATATTTATGCATCGCGTCTAACTGAATACATTCACAACAGTCGGACTGAATCCAGAATGTGTTATAAAACAACACTGAAGCCAGGTATTTTAAAGTGAGCACACAACCATTTGATTTTATTACAAAGTCTAATTCCTTTGTCTGTTTTTCTTCCCGTGTATTAAACAGCTCTAGCTAATAGTTCTACGTAATCATTCCACCCCCCACCTCACACACACACACCGTCTTTTGGAGAAGTGCGGCAGAGCACATAATCATACATACTCTCTCCCACTCACAAACACACACACACACACACTCACTCACACACACACACACACACACACACACAAACGGAAACCTCGAGTGGATGCTTTCAGATTTTAATTAAGAAAAAAATGAGAAAGAGGCTCCATTTTTGCCAAATTGGTCCCTGCAGCAGACAGTCTCACAAAGGTGGGGAAAAGAAAGAAACCCCTAACATATGCACTTACAATAAGTGGCAGCATCTCTCCCTCACTGTACACGCCAAAACATTTTACAAATTGTCTAATAAAGTTATTGTTCTATACATTTTATTATTGCGTCTTTACCTTTTTTCTACACCACTCTTCCTCACATCAGCTGTTAAAATTATAGTTCTTGACACTGTGAGTATGTCTGAGTGAGATGTCACTGTGATCTCCCGTCTATGAAACAGAAAGAAAGGGAATTAACTTTTCTTCCTTTCGCTACATTAAATGGCTTCTATGTAGAAAGCCACTTGAAATTTTGTGGCAATTTGAAGGAGACAGCTGTTACTGTCTTTTAAAAGCCTCTGTACAGAACTAATGACAGCTCTGGCTAACCTTTACCTGAGTAATATGCACAGCATTTTGTCTGATCAAATCTAGTGTTTCATTTTTTTCTTCGTTTTTTTATATTGAATGAAAAAGGCAAGAGGAGTGGTGGCCGACACAATGAGAACTTAATATGCTGTTTTGTTTTGTTTCTTCACCATCTCTCTTCATCTCTCCCTCTCCCTCTCCCTCTCTCTCTCTCTCTCTCTCTCTCTCTCTCTCTCTCTCTCTCTCTCTCTCTTAGTGCCTTCAGCAGTAACCAAAGCTAGCAAAGACCACACACCATTACAGGCAAATGGACACTAATGGGAGAGATGCTCAAAGCCCACTGTCACACATTTGTCCCCTCCATTTCATCTCTCCTCAAAGAAAACAACATTGCCGTTCAAACGTACAGAAGTAGTGTGGTAGACACCAAAATAATCATTACATCATTTCTAAAAACAGTTAGTACATGAGTAGCTCTCCATGCTAAGTCTATTGTTTCTTCATTAAGCTTTGATGATCACATCTTACAGTCACATTTATGTCTCAATTTCTCAATTTCATCCCTTCTCCATTTCTGTTTCTGCCTCCCTGTCTGAAATGTGCTGGTCTCTTGATTTTTCAAGTGCCGCTGAGTGTCAAGCTGGCAGCTCAGCTTCTGACCTCCCCATTAATAGTTGTTATTTGTGAGAGGTTTAGAGAACTCTGCCAATATCCCTTCTCCTTTTTCCCCGACTGGCTCTGTCCTTCTCCCTGCCTCTTTCCTCAGTTTGTCAAGTCCTCTTTTTATTTATCCGCGGTTGAGCTCAGTTACTGCTGTTGGTGGCACCAGCAGCAGTCAAAAAAGCAGAGAGCCACAGTAATGGACTCCTTTATTAAAACTATTATTCTGCAAGCCTTCAAATCCCCCCAGACCAGGGCCATGTCGAAGCTGATATAATTAACTAGAGGCTCAGCTACGGATCAATTACCAGACAAGCAAGTGATAGCCAAATCAATGAAAGATCATCAGCTACATTATCTGTGTTGCAACTCATTAGAGTAAAAGAGAGGAGAGCATGCTGGGAGTCCTGGGGCTGTGGCACTGCGGCAGCACAGAGGGAATTGACTTTTTCATAGTGACCCATGTCAGCGCGTGTTTATGAGCATTAGTGTGGGGGTATATCATTTTTGCCTCTATGCCTCATGTGTCCCCAGGTGTCTCCATTACTAAAATGAAGAGTGGATACCTTAGAATGCAGTGGTAAGCAACAAAAAATCTCTCCTTTACTAGCAAGAGAATGTGACACAAGCCTTAATTATTCATGAGAAGACATGATGATGTTTATTTTACTGCAGGAACTTGGCACTTGGAAGATTACTTCACCTTGCATTTTACATTATAAATGATAGCTTTACTTTTTAAATAGTGTGATTTTATCTCTTATTTGGCTTTCTTCAATACATTTTCAATTTAAATGTATATTTATGCTTTTATAGTATAAACATCAGAAACATTTCAAATAAAATTTTATTAATTGTATATAACAATTTGTAATGATTTTAAAATACTATTTCGAACAATGCAATATTACTTCTTCATATCTTTTTAGTTTTGGGTCATTTAGAAAATAATTTTGTTGGTTGTACTCCTAAATGTGTCACTTGGATTTAACTTGGTAAAACAAATAAGGTAAAGTAATAATAAAAATAAAAAACAATGTGTACTGCGATTAACGTAATGTTATTATAATATTTTCCAAAATAAATGTCTTAAATATTTTCTTTAAAAATATTTTCATAAAACAAGGAAGGTCAAAAGAGATTAATTAAACACAGAGAGGAGGTATACACAATAAAGGAGGTAAATGAAACGTAAATGTATAAATGTAAATGAAACCTTGATTCTCGAGAATGTGGACGGTAATATGTCCACAAGAAATGAGTGTGTTTCTAGCGAGTGGGTTGTGATTCTAATCTCTCCTCTACACACCGATGCCCACCTAATGATGTGGGTAGGGTTTGTTCAGTTATTTAGAGTATGCACTGGAAACAGGGTGAGCCCTCACTTCCCTGAATCCCTTTTACAAAATCAATTGCCACGGTGGCATTTTTCTCATCTTTTAATCCAATGTGTCCAACTCATTTAAGATGGAGAGGTAAACCTGTTAAATAAACAATACCTGAGAGAGAGGAAAGCAGAGGGAAGTCAGTGGGTGAAGGCATGATGCCGAGAGCGGTCCTCCTGTCTTACAAACACACACACAAGTGAGTAAGCGAACGGAATATTAGTGTGCTCTTCATGTGACTTGAAGACAGTGTGTCGATCAGATGGCAGCAGGATAGAACTGTCACAGTTCTGTTTTGCTCCAAGACACAAAGGGCCACAAGATATCATATGACACCATGTTTAAACAACCTTCCACTTGTGTGTGGTAGACAAAGAAGAGAGAGAGAGAGAAAGTAAAGGTTCTCTGAACTCAGGAACCACACATGATCTCAAAGCCACTGCACTCGTACAATTTTCCATGTATCACTGTGACCAGTAAAAGCAAAATGCTAATACCTGATTCAGATGAATTCAGGCCAAATTTAGTATGACACCGTTGTTGTGTGGATATGCAATCAACGCAGGGAATCATGGGAGCAGTTTGCCATAGTATACAACAACTAAACACAGCAGCTGCGATGCTTCATGCCATCCTAATAGAAAGACTAGCATGTTTCATTTTTTTCATCCCCCATTATAGGTTCTGTCCAAGCGGCAACGGAAGTGGCTTAAACTGCAATTCATTGACTGGCCGCTAGAGACTGGCTCCAAAAGAGAGCAGAATCTCATTGAGCTCCATGTTAAAATGGGCAACTTTACAGCAGAAAAAAAACATGCTTACTGTGTTTTGCCTGGTACAAAAAATTATTTTGGTCTATATAGCTCCTTCATGACATATGTGAGGAGGGTGAATTATTTTATAACTCACCCATTTAACTTATATTAAGCCTTACAATTCAGCAAATTAGGTGCTTGGTCACTTGAGTGACAAGTGGTTTCAGCAACCAGGCGCCTCAGCTTCAACCACGTCCCGCCTCTTTATCATTTCCGATTATCCAGGAGTGACGCACTGCTAAGACGGCGACGGCCGGCTCTGCCCACTTTAAGCTTCAAAACAGCTCCTCAGAAACCTACGGGTGACGTCATGGACACTACGTCCATGTTTTATACAGTCTATGGTTCTGTCACATCTGTGATGTTAACCAATGCGAGCAGAGATGCTCTTCCATAAACGTTATTTAAAACATGGCAAAACAATTTGTGCTGCTATGTGGAATGGAGGACATTTTTGTGGGCCTACAGACAGTTTCAAAGTGCGATGTGTGAACGAACAATAAGGATTATTGGTATGAGCGTGCATGAAGCAGGAAACGCTGACTGCTTTTGGCCGATCATAACTTTCTGATGCAGATGACACACATACTCGGCACTGCATATCTCTACACATCTCTGCATCGAAGTTGTTTAAAACACTTTTCCAAAATACTTTCTCACGTATTTGCTGATTTGCTCACATCCTTCATGCACCTTCTGTGTATCTGTATACTGTACACTGCGTTTGTTCAGATATAAAATCACACCCCGCCATGTTTTTAAATTTTGGTGGCGGCACAGCTGTATAGAAGAAAACTTCAGTTTAATTACATCACAATACTGGTATTTTGGAACCAATATGTGAATGCAGACTTACCAGTAAAAAGTCAGAATGCCGTTGCTAGTGTGAACAGCACATTTGTGTTTTTACAAAGGTAAAGTAAAAGTAAAGTGTAAAGTAATTCTGGTAAATTGAAAGTAATTTTTTATTGTAAAAACTATAAAAATTGTATAGTCTGACACAGTCACTATCACAACAGACAATACAATCGTGTAATCGAAACGAGACATTAAAGAAAGGAAACCAGACAAAAAAGGAGAAAACAAAACAGAGAAAGAAGACGAAAAAGAGATGAACAAGACCAGACTTTATCTTCTGAACGACTTGGCAGATAAATAAGGTTCCTTTTACACCTCGAAGTCTGAGCTGTATGACGGTACATGGCATTGTGATATAAATAAATAATTTCCACAGATTCTTTTTGATTCTGTGTATTCCACTGTATGTAAATAAGTGGGTGTGGCAAACTCATGTGTAGCACTCAACCGAAATTGAGACGTTGAATGTGAGACTTATTAAAATATAAACACAAATCAGGAGGTTCCAGAAACGAATCCCATTGAGAAGAACTGTAAAACAAAATTGTTCATTCCGTGAAAACATTTTTGATCATGCCACCCACCACTAAACATATTCATTTTTAAACAATAAAAAATAAATTTGATTATGGTCAAACTTGTCCCGCGTGGTTCTATTGCTTCTGTAGCTTTGCACACATTCGAAATAAGGAGTGCTCCAGTGACTTAATTATCATTAATTCACTACCATAACCCCACTCCTACCCTTCCCAAAAATAATAGGATTATAGTGGCCCTTGTTG
Organism: Triplophysa rosa; assembly: GCF_024868665.1. Taxonomy (NCBI): domain Eukaryota; kingdom Metazoa; phylum Chordata; class Actinopteri; order Cypriniformes; family Nemacheilidae; genus Triplophysa; species Triplophysa rosa. The sequence goes on along the minus strand of NC_079893.1, from coordinate 14,439,483 downwards.
TCTCACCTCACCGCTGCTAACTGAGGTGAAGAAAAACAGTTGAACTTCACTATTGTTGGGTCTTGTGAGTATATGTGTCCAGTGTCTTACTGTCACTCTTGCTCTGCTTCACATCCTCACCAGGCATAATCTACTTTGTACATTGGTTTCTAAAAATAGTGCTTATTTCCAGTGCTACAGCTTAGATCATTTCAGACCTATAATAATAATCAAAAACAAAATTCCACTTAAGAAGAATTCAGCAACAATCTGGACTGTCTCTATGTAAAAGCGGACAACCTGGATTACATCTTAAATTGTAATGAATAGTAAAGCATTAATTATTTACCAAGGTAACAAGTTAACAATTGCATCTTTATATTGCACAAAAAAGGCATTCATCTTTTGAGTTTTCTTTAACAAATCATCCAAATTAATAAAAGGGCATTTAAAGGTAAAAGCATTAAATTGTGCACAAAATGATGTATCAGTCCCGAAAGGCACTTCAAAAAGGAAGCAAATTAATAGTAATAGGCAGACAATACTTTATTTTTACCTCATAATGTCTACTGAATCAAAAGCCATTTCGAGCTCAGTTCATAAGACATCTTGGTTATTGTAATATTTGTAAGAAAATAAAAGAATGCTATCAGGAAAGCATTCACCTTTTAAAGACGTTTTAAAGATGGTCTATGTTCAACATTTGGCACCACCAAAAAACAATAGCCATGCATGTTATTTTATGGCATCCCTCAAGGTTCTGTTTTAGAGCCATTCCATTGCTGTTTTGCATATTATTTCTGTTTTCCAAAAATATTAAACCATAAAATTATGAATGCTGACATTTATGCGTGTTTGAGAATAATTTTAATGTGACAGTATCAATGGGAGGGAGAATGTATTTGTGTCAATTTAGTCGATAAAACACTTCTGCCTAGGATACGTTTGTGTATCCTCACTCACAACTCATCAGTAGGCTTCCTTACCCCTCATACCTTGCCTCCTCTTAAGTGCAAGTTTCCAGGTCACAGGCTGGAGGATGGTGGTGCGAAGAAGCATCAATTTGAGTTTTGAAAAGCACTCTTTATTGCCTTTCTACTAGGGTGAAGTTTGCAAAAGTGGGAAAAGTTTTGGCAGGTTTGTAAATATAATATTGTAATTATTTCAAAACAAGAATAGGTCAAGAACAACTTTTAAACATGGTAAGGAACTGGATTTTACCAAAACCTTTTTAAAACAAGGGTAGGCCATTTTAAGAGGCTAACAATATAGCAAACAAGCATTGCCATCGCACAGACCAATAGCAAATAAGAGACTGTGGCTTTAAGTTCAAAGCATATATATTCACTTCAAAGAAAAATCTTTATAGCAGTTTGTTCTACTGGAAATACTAATTCAAAAAGTCAGAATGACATAGAATTTTGTATTGATCAGATTTAACAAATTAGGTTTACTATGTGGTAATATTAGTAATGTTAGTAAAGTAATAGTAAAGCTGTTTATTGGAACATAGAAGGTTTGTTAGTTCAATGTGGTCTTCAAGCTCAACGCTAATAGGTCGATTTTAGTGCCACCAGCTGGTAGTTGAGCTATAATCTAAATTAATTTAGACCAACCAATGACTATAAATGAATATCCTGCATCTTAACATGTAAAAACAACTGCCATCCAGGATAACAGCACAAACATGAGATTACAGTATGTATGGTAGCATATGGTATGTATAGTATGTACAGTAATATGAAACAATCATGTTTGTGACCGTTATTCAATGTTTGCTCATAACAGTATGTTAAAAACATACATAAAGGCTCAGTATCACAGAAAAGGCTAAAACCTACTCCCAGACTAAAATGCACACCAGTAATGTTTTTTAAGAAACATTTATAAAAGCTACATATATGTCCTTAAGTAACACCTACTCGTGGATTAATTTAACCCCTGTCTGTGAAACCAGCCCAAAGTGTTTCACCTTCATTAAAAAAAATGGCAACTTGTATTTTTGCCACGTGTATTCTTTATTGATGCTTTCACATCAGCGGATTTAACACATTTGATGAGAGGAGTTACAGGCTTAATCACATGATTATGTCAGCCGAGTAAAACATTTTTAGGATTATACAACCTTTGCGGCAAATATATTTGGTTGCCTCTTAATGTTAAAAGGGCACTCGATCGTGAATCTTATTTGTCCCACTTTCGCTGTACTCACCCGAATTGCAAATATTTCTCCTCCTTAGGACCATGTCCCTAAAGAGCTAGATACTCATGAGAACTGTGTGAACCAGCCACCCCAAAACCTTAAAAGATTTGAGACAATAAAGCTGAGTTGACCAGAACTGAGAAGTTTAAATTGTGTGTGTGGCTTGCCTTGTACCTGTGCCTTTCCTTTGACTTTTTTGTTTTTTTGGACAAAATGTACTTCAAATTTGTATTATTACGTTTTATACTTGATATGTACGCTTTTTTTATTTGAGACGTATTTTTGATTAGTAAACATCTAAAATCTAACAGTGTTTTGCATGTACTCACAATATGCTGCTGTTTAATGAAAACAACAAAGATAACCGAGAGAAACTGGATAAACCTAAAGTTGGAAATAAAGCAACTTGAGACAGAGAGAGATGTAGTCACACAAAATTTGAGGCTTTCCTATTCTGCATATGAGGAGCACTGGTGCATGTCCCTGGAGCTCCTGATTAGGTTTACTCACTCACACGCCTGTCATCAATTACTCCTCTTTGACACATGGACGAGTCTACTTTACGCTGCACAAAGGGGGTTCCAAAATGGTCTCTAAATGGTATGACCCTCACAGACAAATAGTTGAAAGACCAAACAGATTGACTGCGGCTTTCATGCCATACTTTTAACACAAATTGATCAGCTTTTTTCAAACGTCACATTTTTAATTGTTTTTAATTTATTCATACTACCACTGGATTGACAGCTGCACAATACAGGCTTAGGCCATGTAGAAAAACAAAATTTTGCTTTCACTTATTTTTAGAACCAACTGTATACTGTATACCGGTATACTGGGTTGAAACATGGTAGCTGACGCCATTTGGCAAAGTAGCTCTTTTGAAATCTCTCACCAATACATCCTTTCAAAAAGCCAATTTTATGGCTTTGTTTGTCAATTGATCGCATGACCATTAGATTGCTGAACACACACTTTTGTCCCATTTGTATCTTACTTCCGTAACAGTAAACTAATAAGAGGTAAAAAAATATGTAAAATGGTTGAAATTAAACCAATCTAGTCTCCAACCCAACCCTAACCCTGATCAATGGGTCTATTTTTGTCATCCTTAAAATACGACCTAAAGACGGTTTCAAAGCAACAACATAAAATAACATTACTGCACTTGCACGCTTTTGAGGCCCAAACTTAACTTATGGTACACTCTAAAAAATAATAGTGCAATACAGCACTAAAAGTGGTTCTTGGCTCGTAATCATAGGGGAACCATTTTAATGCTATATAGAACCATATTTTGGTTCTTCAGTGGTTCTTTGGGATGACTGAGGTGCTATGGGTGTGAAAAATGGGAGACGATATAGCATTAAAAGTGGTTCCACTATGATTACGAGCAAAGAACCACTTTTAGTGCTACATAGCACCTTTTTTTTAAGTGTACACATCTGCATAGAGTCCTGTAAATTATTTCTGATAGATATTTTGTGGGGTGAACGGTATGGTAGTGGTAGGTTGATCTGAAGTTCCAGTAGCTTGGTTGGTAGAGTCTCATTTTAGCAGCACTCGAATAATCCTGGATCCCCGGAACCAAAAATATGAAAGAAATGTATACTTGAATGCACTGTATATCGATTTTCTAAAGTGTCTATCAAATACATGTAAAAGCAGATTAAGCTCTTTTTATATTGTAAACACAGTGGGTTAGGGACTATGTATAAAGTTTACACGTAACATATTAACAAACAGGCATTTTGATTGGCCGCAACAGTCAAACGTCATTTAATGCTGTCGCATGCAACACACGACTGAAATGTTTATATGACAGCTAGGCGACTCATAATATGATCCTGGAAAAAAACAACCTATTGGGCAGTTTTTTTTGTAGGACAGGCTCAACAAAACAAACCTAAACACATATTTGTCAGTGAACATACAGCTTCAATAGCCGTCACACAGGAGACAGGGGCATAGGAGCTACTCTTGGCCGGCATGGCCGAGACACAAGAGACAGGAAAACAAGAGTTACTAACGGCCTGCGTGGCACAGGACACAGGGGCACAGGAGTTACTGACGACTGCCCGTAGGAGAAGGAAGAACAGGAGACTAGGCTGGCCTCTGTGGCAAAGACGAGGGACTTGTCAAGCATGGGAAACAGGGATGGCCAATTCAGCCATGACGGTATGGACCCCCCTCCAAATTTTTCTTGCAAGAGATCAGGGAAGTGCAAGCTGCCCACTAGCTAGGGCCATTATCGACAGTATTGTGACCTCATCATGACTGTAGTGTCATTTCTGGAGTGATAGCAGGTACTGGGCTGGGCTCTAGGACAAGAGTGGGCACTGGGCCGAGCTCTGGGTCAAGAATGGGCACTGGGTTCTTGTTCGAGTTTGGGGAAATGAGTGGGCTCCTTAGCGAGTTCAGGGAAACAAGTGTACTCCTGTCTGAGTGGGCTCTTGATTGTACTCAGGGGGAGGAGCGGTTTTCTGGATCAAAATATTAGCTCAACTCTGGAGTGGACTCTTGATTGAACTCTGGAGCGGACTCTTGACTGAAGTCTGGAGCAGACTGCTGACTGAACTCTGGAGTGAACTCAGATTTTGCTTGAACTGCAGCAGATTTAGGGACTGTGGGAAATTCATGGGCAGGAAAGGAATCTGAGACCCTCGAAGGCAGTGTAGATGTATTTGAGTTCTGAGGCAGGAATGGAACATAATCCTTGGTGAGACGACCGTTTTGTGCACCAGTGAGTACACTGTAAAAAATTGCTGTTAAAAAACAGCCAAATTCTGACAGTAACATACTGTTTTTTGTTAAAACAGTAATATACTGTAGAAAACAATGCATCCTGGGCTTGCTGTTAAAAAACAGCCAAATTCTGACAGTAACATACCGTTTTTTGTTAAAACAGTAATATACTGTAGAAAACAATGCATCCTGGGCATTATTTTGCAGTTTAAGAAACTACTGTTAATTTACAGCATCTGTCAACAGTAATCTACTGTTGTACTTTATGCAATGCATTGTGGGCTGTGTTAACCCCTTCAGACCCTGCTTCAATAAGAATGGACATTATGTCTTTTTTTGTTTAGACCAATAAAACTGCATGTTTTTATCATTTTAATAATACCTCACAGATTGTTTACCAAGTTAATGGTAACCTCATTGTCTTGCCCCTGTTATATTATATTTGATTATGTTATGTTTTTCAAAAAAATCTAAAGATATTTTAGAGTTGTACAACAGAGGATTTTACTTATTTAATGTCCATCCCAGTGGACATGCGGTCTTAAAAATTATAAAATGGCAGACTTTTTTGCACTCCAGCTCATTACACACAATTGGCATTTCACAAACATTGATCCCTTGATTACCAAGCACAAGCATAAATATGATCAAATCAGCCATCAAGTATACGCAGAAACCCAACAGGCACAATCAGACATATAGGGCCTATATATAGGCTACACATGTGGTACACAGACTGAAAAGACTGTTTTTTCTATTTACTTATTGTATTACTCAGTCCTACAATAAATATGTATTTTGTTAGCATTTTTTTTTACTTTGACTTCTATCACACTGTTTAGGTTTAAATTATAATTCACATGGTTAAACATGCAATTTTATGTTGCTTCAGTTGGGGTTTACAGTGTTGTGGACTTGGAAAAAAAACATACAAAATTGTGAAAGTTACCACAAATGCTATTTTTTACACTTGCTTCTAAATTAAAGAACAGTTAATGTCAACTGAATATTTTTGCATATCCTTTTAGCATAGGAAAATATCAGAGGGTAAATAACAGTACAATGCAGTATTTTTCTGGAGCATGAGAATTAGTTTTGTGAAAGTTCGTGATTGTTTCGTCAGTTCAGTAAGTTCACAATTCTTTAGCATCCCGAATCATTTTCAGTCAGGTACTTTTGGCCAGGTGGCGTTTTCCCACAAATGTCAGCCTTTTCTGCCCGAAGAGGACCCACGCGAGGACAGACCTTCATCTGCACCAACCTGCAATTGCACGTTCAAATTACACGGTAAATAAAGCATTTTTTTTACTTTTATCGAGAGTATGTGGTTCAGAAAGGAAGTATTATCAAGTAATGTTTGAAATTGCTGCCTAACAAGCTGTAGTTAGTAACTTACGCGATTTAAAAAGGGCTCGTCATCTCCGAGATACAACCCAAATGTTCATATTTACTTGCATTTTACAGACCCCAAGTTTTATCGGCTTGTTTTGTCATCTCTGAACTTTCAAAACTGTGGTTATTGCAAACTGGCTAACGTTAGTAATCTTAAACAGTCTGTTCAAATGCTAATAACAGTAGCTGCAAATCACCACTAAACGTAATGTTTGAAATTGCTATGATTTTCCGTTTAAATGTGGCTTATGTTTGAAAGGAAAGCAAACTGATAGTTTGAGTGTTTAGCAAATACAGATTGATTTAGCATCACTTGCGTAATGATTAGACATGGTGGTGGAAAAAAATGAGAGGGAAGAGAAAAATATTTTTTAAAGCTTTTGCGTTATCTTGCAAAACATTTGCGTTCACGCGAGAAACATTGCGTTCTCTCGCAAAGATATTTGCGTTATCTTGCAAAACATTCAAACGTCCTGTTGTCCCTCTCCGTACATTAACAATGGAGCGGTTTATAGTAGATTCCCATCGTGAGCTAAACGTTGTTATAACACAAATAACACACAATTCCTTAGATTACGATCTACATCCCAGTCTTCCTCAAAACGAGAATATAAATTGATATCATCTGAGCAGGCGACATGGACAAGTCCAAAGGAACCGTCTGCAAAGTGACTGTAAATCCGAAAAGCGTTACTACAAAAATGGTAATTAATAACTTAAATGTTCCCTCTCATTTTTTTCCACCACCATGTCCCTAAAAGGGCTCCGTATAATACTGATATTGGTCACATGGAAAATTAGCCATTTATTCTCATCTCATTTCCGACATATTTGAGCCTTATATCGCTGCATATTTAGTGTTTAGTGTCAACGCTTATCTAAATGTTGATTAAATTTAATTTGATAATTGTTTTGTTTTCTTCTGTTTTACAGTGTTCCATGGAATACCTCAGGGAGAAAAACAAGCAACCAACGCTATGGTCATCTGCAACAGATGGTTGATGGATAGTTCCTAATTACATTTTTGAATGCCAGCACCTTCAGTATCTCATAAGACTCTTAATAAATGTACTCTCATGTTTTAAATATGTCAAGTTTAAAGGGGGTAGCCTCTGTTATTTAACCTGTTTTATTGCCATTGTTTTTATTTGTAAGTTTCAATTATTTGTTTTGCTACTGAAAAACTTGACTTGGTTGCTTAGTACTTGAGTCATTCTTTTTTTGTGTTGCTGCTCTTAAATAAAAAAAGTTGTTTATGTCCTTTCTAAAACATTTGCTTATAATTTTATTAATATTTTTTATTATAGATATTTATGTTAAGCAGACATGTGTAGCCCAAAGGACAATATTGTGCAATAAAGATGAAGTTTAAAAACAGCTATGTACTGTCGTTAATTCTTACAGCAATATACCGTAAAATAATTCCACAGCATGAATAACGTAAAATTACGGTAAATTACTGGCATCTCTGCTGCCAACATTTTACCGTTAAATACGGAAAAACAGCAATTCACTGTATTTCGTTTTTACAGCAATATACTGTAAAATAATTTCACAGCATGAATAACGTAAAATTACGGTAAATTACTGGCATCTCTGCTGCCAGCATTTTACCGTTAAATACAGGAAAAACAGCAATGCACTGTATTTCGTTTTTACAGCAATATACCGTAAAATAATTTAACAGCATGAATAACGTAAAATTACGGTAAATTACTGGCGTCTCTGCTGCCAGCATTTTATCGTTATTTTACAGAACAATTTTTTACAGTGTAGAAGGTTAGTGGGGGAACTCATGGATGTTGTTATATGCTTTTGTGGGTCTGGAGAGGGTAAGTAGATGGAATTCAACAGTTTATTAATACAAATGGAAGGGAATTGGATTATGTAGATGATACTTGTAAATAACAACAACCAGAGCAATGGAGAGAAACTGACCAACTGGTAAATAGCACCAAACACAACTTTTGATTTGAGTCACAATGGACAGTAAATCAGTCTTTGTCTTAAAGGTCGTTGAAGTAGAGGTCTGCATTCCCAATGCTCTCCAAAAGCATCCCCCACTGACCTTCTACTCACTGGTGCACAAAACGGTCGTCTCACCAAGGATTATGTGGAGGAGTTCCTCGAGCTCAACCATCTGGTACCCTGGAATGATGCCACTCTGGAGACCATCTTCTGGAGTGGACTGGATGACAACCAGCAGGTATCAGCAAGTCCCACCTTGTGCTCCCTAGCCTATTACATCACTTATGTATGGTTCTTCATTTGCTGTGGCCGATGCTGTTGACGATAACAACATCACTCCTTCACAAGCACCCCAGTCGACTCCAGTCCTCCTAGCACCAACGGTCATCCTCACAGATTCCATTTCTGCCTCATAACTCCTCCCAGATACATCTACACTCCTTTCGAGGGGAACCACGGGACCCAATATGAATTCTTGCAGTGCAGGATTACATTTCTGAATAAAGGACAGTAGCGGTCGGTTCTCTGGTGTACTTTGGATGGGAGCGAGTCTTTGGATGGGAGTCCACTACCGACATCCTTTGACAGTATCCATATTCATTCTAACAGACCACCTGTACAGCCTGATCTGAGGACTATATTCCCAGCTAACACAGTACGTTCTGACGACGTTGCCAGTTCGTCTTCATTTGGTCACCGTGACATTACTTTGTGACCACGTTCTGAGGACATCTTTGCAACGTTACGTTTTTTAGAATGTTTGCTTATGTTCCAGAAACGTCCTAGCCACGTCCTCAAATAACGTTGTGAATTAATTCCATGGAGAACGTTGTAGTGACGTGATGTACTGGTCTTCAGATAACCTGGACACTGGTCATTTGATTAATGAATCTGGTCATTTCTATTTATTATGTTATTGTGTGGAAAATTTATGATCAGAGTAAAATCTGTTATAATGTCAAGACGAATGCAATAAGTCCGACTTCTGACAGCTATTAAACAGGAGTTTAATTTGATACCACAATTCAAACTGCGTTTCTATTTATTTAGTGCGCGCGTCTGACATGTGCGCGCACGTGCCTTTTTTGTTCTGCAAAGAGCTGTGCGCTTGCATCATTTAAGCGTTAACGGTCATTACTTCTTTCGTCACTGCCTGATTAATTTCATAAATTTTGTTTCTTTACTTTATACCTTACAGATATGAGCGTAAATACATATTTTAGTGATTTTCGATCGATTTGGCGCGTTTAAATGAACGGACCCTGATGTTTGTGAATGTTAAGAAGCTTTTGATTGTTGTTTTTAAAAACGGACAACCTGCTAAACGTATGTGGTAAAACAACAATATAATGTTAAGCTTAAACATAATGTTTATTCATCTCTTTCAGTAAATATCTGCTTTAAATCCTCTATATTGTGTTGAAGTCTTTGATTATTTATGTCATATACTACAGTATAAATAAAATATCTGATTGTGATGTACAGTGCTGTGTTGAGCTTTATAATCATTATACTGTGCTTTATACATATTTGAATAGAGAATTACTCCAATTGTGCATAAAATGGAATCTTTAATGCACAGATTAAATCACAAATTAATTTAATCCTCCATGTGAGGGGTGATAATTGTTCAACTTAAATAAAAAAAAACTATTTTAACAACGTAACTGTTTGGTCGTTAGGACATGCTCATCACGTCCCAGAAACGTTTTTTTTTTGGTACGTTGCTGCAACGAATATGGTACGTCTTCAGGAGGTAATCACCATGTCCCAACAACGTCCAATGTTACATCGTCACAACGAATATGGGAATCACAAAGTTACGTCGCTGGAACGTTATTATAGTACCTCACGGCAACGAATAAGGTCCGGTCCAGGTACGTCGTCACAACGTAACTGTGTTAGCTGGGATTATGAATATGCTGCATGGTACTTCGTAGTGCTTTGAAAGGGAGGGGTGGAGTGAGCCGCTGGTTGCAATTCACAACCTCACCGCTAGATGCCACTAAATTTTATACACTGGGCCTTTAAATGTGAGATCTGGAAACGTGATTTTAATTTAGCGGGATCTGTCAAGTTAGGACGAAAATTGTTCCAAGCAGATAGCAGGTGAACACAGAGTGAATCTTAAGTGGGAGTGGGTGGGTGCAGAAAAGGACCTAGCGGGAGCGGGCAGGAACGGGACAAGAAAAACAGTCCTGTGCAGACCTCTACTTTGAAGTTGACACAGAAGATGAATAGAACCAGGAGAGAGGATTCATAGGAGTAGGAGATCGGCCATTGCTTCTGGCGTGTCTCGTGACCCTTGCATAAGGTTTTAATATCTCCCAATTTTAAACACCTTATACAATTCATCAGCTCGTTAGTGTGTTGAAATTAGAGACATTTACAAAACATGCTTGAAAGAGAGGCTTAGGGATCGGATTTGAAAACTTTTTAATGTGAATGTGTTGTTTCGTTGTATTCTTCCAAACAACTTTCATTTTACCTCAAATATAACAACTGCATAATAAATTTTGACACTTTAAAAAGAGACCCTACAAAGGCTTTGCATTTGTTACTTTAAGCAATAAAATACCACTTACCATATATCTCAACAGATATAACATATATAATATGTTATAACTATGGTAATTATGTAAAGTTCATTATGTGTTATAAATCATCCTACTCTTAAAAGTTACAACCACAACATATAATAAGTATGTGCCCTTACAATGCATTACAAAGACTCCGAGTTTTACCCTCTCTCTCTCCAGCTCTCTTTCTCATTCCCTCCTATTCTGGAGACAGGACACAGTCTAGGCTACAGCTTTCCAGTCCTTTCACCCAGAGACATGACTAAATTATTCAGTCACTCTTTGCTCTCCTCATGCTAGCAAAAATGGAGAATGTCTCCACCCATTAAAACTGTTAGCCTCTTGAATGCACCCGCCACCCTGCTTCTTCATCCCGCAGCGGCGTCAGGCCATCTCACTTTGCTACAGCGTTTTAAAACGCAGCAATGGGTGTGCATGTGCGCACAGCAGTCGCTTGAGTGGCTCTCTGTCATGGCAGTAAATAAATAAATAAGCAGGTGTGTATAAATGTGTAAATAGGGCTGGCCACAGAGCTGACATCGAAGAGAGAGCCACCATGCAGCATCATGACAGGACGAGAGAGAAGTGTATCTCTAGGGTACTGTCCACTCCATGTCTTTCACTCGTCTCTTTCTCAGGCGTGTCGTGACCAGACTCGCTCTCACTTACAGAACCCCAAGATTTTGATTAGCCTCAGTCCAGGGCTGGTCACACCGATGCTTTTTGCTGTTAATTCAGAGGGCAGCACAGAAAGGGTGATGAGCTATTTTACCACCACTTTATGCCTGGGCCTCTGCCTCCTGAGAAAACACTTTGCACTCTTTCTCTTTATTTTCCCAGTTTCTGTTTTAACCCATTGATCGAGGTGATCTTTCTTTATAGATCCCTTTAAGTCTGTCTGTATTTATTAAAAACATCTCTGTGTCTTTGCAAGTATGTTTACAGTACATGTGTATTTCAGTCGCGTGTACATGTATGAGTTTGCATGCTCAATCTCATTAAATTGAACTACTTAAAGGGACTGTCACCCAAAAAGAAAAATTCTGTGATCATTTACTCACCCTCAAGTTGTTCCAAATCTGCATAAATTTCTTTGTTCTGCTGAACACAGAGAAATATGTTTGGAAGAATGCTTGTAACCAAACAGTTCTTGGACACCATTGACTACCATAGTAAGAAAAATGACAACAGTATAGTCAAAAGTGCCCCAGAACGGTTTGGTTTTCTATATTCTTCGAAATATCTTATTTTGTGTTCAGCAGAACAAAGAAATGTTCCTACTATGGCAGTCAATGGTGGCCGAGAACTGTTTGGTTACAAGCATTCTTTCAAATATCTGTCTTTGTGTTCATCAGAACAAAGAAATGTATGCAGATTTGGAACAACTTGAGGGTGAGTAAATGAAGACAGAATTTTCATTTTTGGGTGAACTTTAACAAATCGCAGTGTACAAGCAAAGTAGACAGGATGAAATAATCCACACCATCTCTTGTGTGGAAGATGAAGTTCAGGACTACTGTTATACTTTAAACCTCATCCACGTAGATTAAGTGTCCTGTAAATACATGACATGAATGTCTCTTAATAAATGTTTTTTCATGCCTGTTTTATTGTGTGAGTGTATTGTCACAAGCATGGTCATAAGAAGGTTATTGGGTAAAACTCTTTGCTTCTTAGTGATTAAAGATACAGGCTGCAGGAATACTGGCTACACTTCCATTCTCATTTTCTCCCTCGCTCTCCTTAGGAGGATGCTTCTCCTTGTTCTATCTCTGGCCAAATTGGATGGGTCCCAGCCAGAGACAGATTACACAAAATACAAAGTAGCATATCAAACATAATCAATCTTCAACCCCTGGAAAGCATCACTCTCACTATGAATAATTACTGTTCTGCTTTGCCAGAGCCAAAATGTTGCCACCACTGTTTTTGGTCCAGCTTGCCATAAACTTTAACGATAGAATTAAAATGTATTTTTAAAACAAGAGTTTTAAAATGCTTTTTACTCACTTTCCCCATCTTACCTGTGTATTTTCTTTCCCTCCCTCTCTCTCTTTTCAGACATGTAACGGAGGAGAAGAGATGACAGTGCCTTCTTCCAGCTATTAACTTCTCGCTCTGCAGGTTTCCGCCTCATTCGGACAGGAAGACTGCACAGGTCATCATTAACCCCAAGTGCTGTTATTTGTGCTCCAGCCAACACATTTTCTGCCTACCAGAATGTGTGGCTACGCAGCCAAAACCTTTTTGCCTCCAGACTGCACTGTCAAACACTCCAAGGGAAGTGTGCAACATCGTGTCTGGATATCACGGTAAAAGAGACGGGTATGGAGGGAAGAAGAGACTCAAGTACAGGTAAAAAAGAATTAGACAGAGAAGTCTTCAGGTGAACGAGCACATCGGAGTGGGTTGCTTTGGAAATGAGGCAGCTCCAGTAGGAGGTTTCAGAGCGGATGGGTGTCTTATCTGTTGTCTGTTGAGTGATGAGGACCTAAAGTGAGAGCAGTGGGAGCAGACAGACTCAGTATTCTACTAAAGATAAGCACTTCAGATGGTAAGAAACCTGTGTGTGTATATACTGTAACTGTATTATTACCATATTTGAAATTAACACCTTCAACCCGCCAAATGAGTGTAAAAATCAGCCATGGCAGGTACTGCTGTCATATCACTAGCCGATCTGGCTGGTCATGTTTCAAAAATTATGTTCACACATTTCGCTGGAGAAATTCGTGAAAGCCAATCCTGAGCAGATTTAGAGCAAAATGCTAGACTCGTGAGTCATCATGCTATATAAAATACAGCGTAAGTGCGCAGAATCTGGACATCTATGACAGACATGAACGTACCAGTCACTACCCAAAAAAGAATGGCGTGTCTGTTTGCATTAAAGGAACAGCGGAAAAAAACATAATGATGTGGCGATTGCCTGGGGTAGCTAACCCCAGTGTAATAATGGAAGTCCTCCCTAGAAACGAAGGGGCACATGAACATAACATTTGAAGTTTTATGCCAAGTGGCAAGCTGGGGTAAGTATCGTACTGAATGCATTTTTGGTTACAAGGATGAAAAAGTGTCATTAATGAAATACATTTTGTATAATACATATGTTTTTATAGCAGTTTAAATAGAAACAGGGATCCAAAGATGTAAAAGGAAGTGTAAAAGAAGCATTTAAGCACTTTGTACTTTTGTATGAAGTATTTTTACACCACCACAACTACAAAGTGTGAGGAAGACATACAATATACAAGATGATAACTAAAGGAAATCCAGTATATTTTGAAATCCAAAATCATTGTAAGATATTTTGCATGTTTACAGTATATTTAATAAAAAGAAATGTGACAATGGTGAAAAAAAGATGTTGGTATAGGAACACTGGGCCAAAAGTCAGTGAAGACTAAGACCATGTAGGCCAAGTGTCACTGTAAGAAGCCTAAAAGAAATGTTTTACTCTATTCTTGTCTCTGCGTGTTTCATCCTCAAGCTTGCTGTACATGAGCCAGGCTGTAAAAGTAAAAAAACAGCTGCATTTGATTTCTTTAAGTTCCATTCCAGATAGGAATGATCAACAACATCACCTGCCTAGATTCATAAGTCTTCCAGCCTTTGTTGTACAAAAGTATAGCACCACCAATGTTCAAAATACTTTTTATAATATAACCGGTGTTTAATATTTTACATATGAAAATTTAATCCTCAATTGTACAATTAATGTGGCAGTGTATTTTTACACATATAGTATTTGCTATTGTCTACCACCTACTAAACTGAGAATAAGATATGAATTAAATTAGTGTGATGGAGCTTCGCATTATATTTTTCCTCCACAAAGTACAACAATAAACGCGGCTTTTTTCTGCTGAATTATTTTACCAAAATACCGAGTAATTTGAAGAAATATATAAACAGACTAAAGTTGATAAAATTATTTTAGCTATTGATGCTGGTGTCATTATGTTTTTCTTGTTTTCAAGACAAAAAAAATTAAAATCTCCATCGCCATTACGCAAACAGCATTCATTTAGCAGGTGCTTTTATCCAAACTTGTTAGCCGACTTACAGTCAATAAGAAGATAACACAAGCTGATTGCATCTTGCATATTACAAATCATATGTACTGTAGGCTACACAACTAATTCTGACACTAGCATATAGCTAGATGGGTTAATGAAATAATATAATACACACCTCTTCTTGGCTCTCTTCATCAAATCATTTTTTTGTTTTTATTAATCTTGTTTGCCACAGACATTGGTTGGAGGCATAGTGCGCTTCCTATAGTTCGAGATTTTCTTCGCATTGAGAGCACATCTGCAATGCCCAATCGCGCTACACATAGCCAGTTTGGGCTAAGTGGCGTACTGTAGCTAGTGTCATATTTAAGATTTGTTTAAGGCAAAAATGCTAAGCAGGGCATGATTTTCTCCAATAAATCGGTTGGTCGCGCATTATTTTTTCTCTCTTTAATAATCAAAGCAGCAATCACATGTGTGTCAGTGTGCGGGGCTTCACCGGGGGAGCGTGGGGAATCCTGAATCGGCCTGCTTCCCTCCCGCTCTCACGCTTGCACACTTTCGTTCGGCAGTGTGGGGTTTGGCATCGAGGCATCAGTATTTTAATTGCCTCGCTTCTCATGCGAGGAGAGTTCAGAATCTGCTTTGCCTGGAGGGTGGCTGGCCATTGCTCTCTCCCTGGCCCGCTCAGCACGCACATGGGGAGTAGCATTAGTCTAATTAGCAGTGGTATTTTTGTGGCTTGTTTTCTTAAATTCGAAATGTGTGATCTGAATTAAATATGCCTCAGTATTTGTTCCTAATAAAAAAGAAAAAAGCAGAAACACGCCGAGGAGCAGAAACACTAACCTTATACTCTTAGCGCTCATACGAAAGTAATTTAGCTTTCCAGAGAACTGTGTGCATTCTTTTCAGGGACTGGTTCTCTCAGTGGGTGTCTGTGGGCCCTCAGTGCCAGTAATTGCTTCCATACCTCCGGAGAGAACTGTGTGCTGTGGCCCTACCCTGTGCTCCAACACGTGGGATGCTTTCATCACATCCCCACTCAAACTCCCTCCAATACATACACACACATACACAGCGCTAGTCCACCTCCACTCTGGCTCTCCAACTCAATTTCACTACACTTACACCCCTTTTGATCCTTCCAGCGCAGGCTTCCCAATCGGCACTCTCCACAAGACACTAGACACTATTCGACTTGCCCTGAAGTCATATAAGCAGGAAGTTCTTCTCGATTTGACATATTGCAAAACACAAAGCCCAGAGCTCTGAAAATGTGCTGCTAAAACAATCGGACGCTTGTCTGGGCTGTAATATCAGAGCTAACTGCTACCTCAAAGGTAGTGTTTATTAAAATGATGTTTACAATATGTCTTTTTATGAGCCTCGGTTGTAGTAAAACGCGTCTTGTGAAGTGTGTTAAATCAGCACAGCTCAGTGGGGCTGATGTAAGAATATGAAGCTTTGAGAAACTTCAGGAGAATTATTGCAGCGCTTTGGCATGCTTATGTTTCTCAGCGCCTAGCCTGATTGACATACACGGCATGTCATGACAAACCACAAGCACAAAGACCTGTATATCACACGTGCCGTCGGTTTACACATAAAGGGAGATGCTGGTTACACAGAAGTGTGTGCGCACATGTTTGTGGCGAGGGTGTGGGCTACCATTTCTAAAACAATAGAGGGATGCTAAGCAGATTAGAGGAAGAGAGAGTGAAAGCGAGTGAGGACACTCTACCATTGTCTGCTCTCATTATAACAGCAATCCTTGAGTATGAATGGGAACAGCAGATGTTGGGACAGCATGCAGTCTCTCTAGTGAAGACACTGTGGGCCTGTCCAGATCACAGGACAGAGACCGAATGGCAGAGTTTATGTAAATGTATTTGCATGTGGAAAATAAACATGCTCTTTACTTTCAATGTTAGCGGAATGTAGTTTTTGTATAGTAGGGAGCAAACAGAGCATGTAAAAATGGTGGAAAACACACCACAGTCCATTGTTAGGAAGAACATTATATTTAAGAGAACTGATTTTCAGGATTAATCATTTTTCTTGACATGCATCTTATATGTGCAATGATCCATTCATTGCACAAGATGTCAGCAGCTCATCAATGTCACTGGTAAAACACTCTTTGTGCTGCCTTTTTGGTTTTTTTGCTTTGCGAGAGAGGATCATGGCTATGCGTCAGAAATGATTTAATTCAAAAGGGGCTTAAATGCGCCCTTTCCATGATGGGAGATGTGCAGGTCAGGTCATGCAGGGGGTTAGGCCTGTAGGTGTGGTGGAACATGAGGACACCGTGCGCATCGGTCTCTGTTTAGACGACAGGCATGCTGCTACTTTTATGGCAGAGGTGACAAGGTGCTATTACCTTCATGTGCACTTCATTACACACTGTCAACAGTACTCAGCAAACGCACCCCTCCTTTTTCTCCACCACTGCCAATATGAGTCTGGCTTTGGGACAGTGACAGGACTGGGGCATAGTGCTTTGAGAAGAGGAGAAGCCACCATCACACCTTTACTAAATAATTTAGATAAAAATGGCAAAGCATATACAGTAAGAGCCGTGGTCTAGCAGCTAGCCACATGAGCTCCCGATAAACTGAGCTGTGGTGTTCAAAGGGGTCTTGTATTGTCTTCTGATTTGGTCTCCCCTGTTCCTATCCATGATTTTATGTCTTTTTTCCACTATCACTGTTGGAACACAGAATATATATTTTGTCATACAGTAAAACTGCATCTAAAGTTTAAGCAAAGCAGTTATAAATGAACTCTGTTTATCCATGAATATCCATATGATGTTATAGTTTTTAATCCTTAAATTTGATCAGTGGTACTGGCTTTGGAAATTTAAAAAGCTATATCATGCTGTTTAAAATATCAATGTTAGTCACATGAAAAATCGGTTTTGGGCAGATTACACACAAATGTGTTAAATTACAAAAGTTATGTGTTAATGTCACAAATGGCATATGTGTTCCAACTAGGCTATGTGTTTGTTATTTAACCATATCTGGTTTTATTACCCGTCTAATGTGTCCACCAGGGGGACAAATAGTGTGAGCTGAACAGGTACAAAAAAGTTGTACAAAAATGAATTGGCTCCATTTAATTGTGTATGCTATGCACAAAGACACCCTCCTTACAAAAAAGAATGTATTTTTATTCTCTTTATCATTATATTATTTCTCTTTTTATATTATAGTGTGTTTATTTAAAAAAAGTCAACAAAAATAGCATTACTCACATTTATATGTACCTCCAACTTTTCCTCAGAGGTCCAATTTAGTCTGTTAGGATCAAATATATCAGGAGGGACTACAAAAGAATCTTATTCTTTGATGACCGATTCAGGGTTATTATGTTTTTACAGTTGCAAAAATGGTGCAGAAAATATATATATATAATAATTTAAAAGCACATTTAATAGTTTACCAAAGTGATTGTGTACAGTATATATGCAATATACTGTTGATACTCCACCATTTAGTCCAGTATTGTTTTAAAGAAGTTAATTAGATTCATCTTTCTCCCGTAGAACTCTAACAAAGGCATTTTTTCTGTTTGCTTCTAACTGTTGTTACATCTTTAATAATGGAAAAATAGAAGCTGGTAAAAACCCCTGACTGTGATGAAACATCAAGACCACACACATTTTATGAACAATAGCTCACCTTTGATGTGCTTCGAAAATGGCCAGTTTCGGCTATTTCTTAAGTATTTTATTTGGCACGCACTGAAAAGGTAAATGAGTGCCAGTGTATTTAATACATCTAAAGTAATCGACAGTCCACCAACTGTAGTCTCCCTACTGAGAGCTTGAGTTACATGTGTTCATCAAGGGCACAATAGTTACAGAGATCTCTCGGGGATAAAGTATGCAGAAAGCACTTTATGTGTTTTCTTAACTAGAAATCAAAGCCTTGTAATTAAGCATGTCTCATTCTGTCAGACCTTGCTTCCTAAATGAATCCCTTAAAATATGTTCTTCATCAAATGCTGAAATCAGAGAGGAATCTGACTAATTATTCAGTTTGACTAGGGGCCTGAGACAAAGTCACACTTCTAACAGCATTTTAAAGTGTTAAAATCTCACACTGAATCCGGTTATTAAAAGTTTATTTCAGAGTGCAATGTGATTTGACTCTGGATATGGGAAAAGAGAGAACGGAGCGGAAAAAAACACATAGGACATGAGAAAGCCATTAAAGATGACTTTCTATTCATAACGCTCGTTTTCACTTTGTGTGTTTTTTTGTAAAAAAAATGCGTAAACACCGATGGGTGTGCTGTGGTAAACAAGGTTGAGGAAAAGGTCTTGTGCAGAACTGCTACGCTGTGATCAAATTTAAGGAGAAGGGCTGTGTGTGTATAAACCAATCAGAGAAAGAGAGAGAGTGAGAGAGAGGAGATGAGATGAGATGAGATGACTAAACCAAACAAACTGCGGTTTGGAGAGATGGGAGTTTTAGATTTCCAGAGGTCTGTCTCTGGCCTGTGTGAGAGTATGAGGGAGGCTACAGTACACATATAAACACACACCCATACACACATACTGTACACAAATAAGTCAATATAATCCCACTGAGCACAGGAGACACCTAACAGCAAGCTGTGTCTAAACACTACTGCAATATACTTTCTGCATCTTCGACATTCATTCTTGCAAATATTTTACTTGCTGCGCCAACAGGGTACGGTACGGGTGGCAATGCCTTTTATAATTGCACAAGGAGATAAAGAGAGCAAAATCGGAAGAAAATATTTCCAAAATGAATTTTAGTGCCTAGCCTACTAATGTTGGTTTATCTTTATGTGAATGTGTAAAGATGCACACACCTCAATACCAGGTCACAAACAAACAACTGAAAATACTGAAACAACCTCTTTAGTGCAAACATCTGGAACAAAGCATTAAACTGAACCTATGTTTTATAAATGTTTGATGTTGCAAACTGCCATTAAAAAAGCTGCCGCTGTAGTTAACTATTAGAGCTCCTCCACAGAGGCACTTTATCTGACTTTTTTAAGCCAGTCTTCCAAGAAGTAAATGTAATAGCACTGGTAAAGGATGGAGCCAGGCTAGCTCTAATGATTCATGGTTCAGAAATGACCCTTTGTGCTCTATAATACTGCTAAATTAGCCTGACAGCTCCACTAAAACAATTACCTGAGCAGAGCACTCACAGAGCCGCCTGGAGACGTTACTGTCCCTGTGAGTGGGGTGCCACGGGGTGAGTCTTAGTCACAGGGGATTGTGTGTGTGTGTGTGTGTGTGTGCGTGCGTGCGTGCGTGCGTGTGTGTGTGTGTGTGTGTGTGCGTGCGTGTGTGTGTGTGTGTGTGCGTGCGTGTGCGTGCGCGTGTGTGTGCGTGCGTGCGTGTGCGCGTGTGTGTGTGTGTGTGTGTGTGTGTGTGTGTGTGCGTGCGTGTGTGTGTGTGTGTGTGCGGTCCCCACAAGGAAAACATCTTATGAAAAAAATACTAAATAGTGCCTAAATGAATATCTAAAAATGTTTTCTTCAAGGATTAGAAAATAGACAGAAAATATCATTAGCTCAATATGAAAACAAAAGAAGTCAATGGAAAGTCTCCACCATGGTAAAAAATAAGTGTGCATTCTACACAAAATGTGGTAAATTCTTATAAACACCCAAAGCACCAAATATTGCATTAAACACAAAACTACTTGCTTATTAATTAAAATATATTACAGCTTATTAATCTATGTATTCCGTCTTTACTTACTATACCGCTTGAGTTCTAAAGGTTTCGGTCTTTAAAATTCAAAGATTTTTATATTAAAGGGATACTTGACCCAAAAATGAAAATTCTGTCATCATTCACTCACCTTCGAGTTGTTCCGAATGGGTATACATGTCTTTGTTCTGATGAACACAGAGAAAGATATTTGGAATAGTGCTTATAACAAAACAGATCGCAACACCCATTGACTATAATAGGAAAAAAACAATGGTAGTCAAAAGTGCCCAGGAACTGTTTGCCGTCCTACATTCTTCAAAATGTCTTCTTTTGTGTTCAACAGAACAAAATAAAAAGATAAAGTAATTTTATACTATGGGAGTCAATGAGTGTTGAGATCTGTCTTGTTATAAGCATTATTCCAAATATCTTTCTCTGTGTTCATTAGAACAAAGAAATGTATACACATTTGGAACAACTCGAAGGTGAGTAAATGATGACAGAATTTTCATTTTTGGGTCAAGTATTTTTTTAAGTATTTTAATGTTTTACTTTAAATATAGATATGTGAATGTTTATATATAGTATAATATATATATATATATATATATATAGTAGCTACATAAAAGATATACGCGTAATTGGCAATGTACCATTGATGTGTTCTATGGAAAAAATTTGAAAACAAACTGTTAATAATATAGTACATAATATTATTAATGTTTATAATATAAAATATCATAAGAGAGATTTATATTTATTGTTTTTTGCTGTCACACATTTACAGTTTATATGTCAACCACCATACACATGCATGTGATACAGGATTTGGACTGTATATGGGTTAGTGAATGTGGCTTGCTACATGCGATTTGTTTTTATTCTACATCTTCTGCTGTATGTTTGTTTATGTTGCTGTTTATTTAAACATGCTGGAGAATATCCTAGACACTCACACACTGCTAAAAACCCAGGGGAGATACAGTATACGTACACCCTAAATACAATCATGTCTGATGTTTCCATCTGCTTCAATGGCCCTGATGAATGCCAGTGATATAGACCAGTGGTTCACAAACTGGGGGCCTTTTTTGGCATTTTATGAAATATAGAAATTTATCATAGATTTTATGCAATCAAACATCAGAAAAATGACACCACCAACCAAACGAATTGAGGTTCCAGCATTGTATAACTGAATGTTTTTGGTCTAATTAAAATTCTAAGTTTAAGATTATACGTCTTTATATGGGGGGCCGCAAAGCGATGCACTTAACACAAAGGGGGCCTTACAACGAAAAAGTTTGAGAACCACTGATATAGACGACACACACACATGCACGCACTTTTACAACTGTCACATTTACAGGGTGAATGGACCTAAGCCACAAATGTGTAACCTTTCGTTTCAGTTTTCATTTTTCATGAGGGAGATGGATCAGCGTAAATGTAAGAAGATCAAAACACTGAAAGAAAGAGAGAAAGAGAGGAACCGACACAGAGAAAGAGAAGTTGAAAAAAAAGTGAAAGAGATAAATAAAGACCAGCATGCCTGCTGTTTATAGGTAGTTGGAGTGCAAATACAGTATATGTTCCCTGTGAATAAAACGAGCACAAAAAGATAGTAATTATTGCCGAGGAGCCATTAGGGCCGCTTCTTTAGCTGACTGTGCTGCCATAGCTAACTAATGGAATAACAAGAGCAGCCACTGCTGTGCCATCTCATGCTTTCCCACTCAGTCTGTGTGGAGTATGTGTGTGTGTGTATATATGTTTAGCTGTGTCTAGCCTTTCAACGCTGTTGACAAAATCACAGTAGTGGACGATTTGTTGGACTACAATGAATAATAGTACTTCCTGTAATTAATTTGTGTGTGCGGGGTGGTTTGGAGGTAAAACACTATCAATGCCTTTTTATCTTTTCTTGCTTTTCTTATTCTTCATTCTGAAGTCCTCCAAGTGTTTATTTTTACTCAATCCTTTTTACATGTTACCTCTATTTTTATGGACGTATGTCTGTAGTGTTTGTTGTTTATGGAGACTGAAATGTTCTGCATCTGGGCTGTGCAGTCAATCCCACATTCTCCAGGGGTGAGGGAAAATGTCACACATGAGATACAAGATACAGAAAATGACTAGAAACAAAATCAGAAAGTAAAATGAAATCCTATCTGGCCCTTCAAAGACAGACCACTATGGCAATACTATGACCAAGGTCATGCCTGTTTGCTATGGCCAATATGGAAGTGAAAAAATAAATATGGATGAGCACGAAAAAACATGATTGCCACTAGACAAAATGTTAATCTGTAATACAAAACAATACCAAATATAGGACATATCAAGGCACAGTTGTTTTTTTCTGAATGAATAAATAAAGCACTCCCAAATATAAAAAGCATTCCAGACAAGCCTCCACTATGGGCAACACAAGAAATGCCAGTAGCCTACTTGCAGAACTTACATATGTTTCTGCCACCACAACACAAATTTAGATTTACATATAGGAATATTCTGATAAAAATACTTTCTTATGCAGTTTGATTCTCACATTTTAATTCTCACAAGTCAATATGCTGTTTCCTAGAAAACAGGCAGCTGGAAAACTGGAAAACTGTACTAATCAGAATTTTGGGGCATGTAAATAATTTATTGTAAATATGTACCGTCACAATTATTTGTTTTTGCACATCTAGATGAAGATAATTCTGAATGATATTAGATAAAAAATTCGTCAAGCTATTATAGAATGAATTGACAAATAATGATCTGATTAAGTTCAAATTACTTAAATGCAGCATAATAAATGGCAAGTCTTTTTATTCTAATTACTGTACACAGTATTCACTATTTCAGCTGAACCATAAGCATAATATTGTCATTTTTCTTGATAGTTAAAGTTGACACTATTATACTGTATATATATTATATATATACTTATTTTGCAAGGTTGCTTGTTTAGAAAGTAATTCTCAGAAAACAAAATAAAATTTACCTTAATTCGTGTCAATGAAACACTGACATGCTGGCACACAGAAACAGTGTGTGCAGGAAGAGGGAGACAAGAGTACATAGTTCTCCTCTGGGAGTCATTTAAACATTACAAAACTAGCGGGCCATTCACACTTGACCCCTATTACTCTGCTCAGTTACTGTCAATTACAACAAACAACGATCATATTCCTCCACACACAGTCATGCTCATTTAGTTTTTATCTTATGAACATAGACACACACACACACACACGCGCGCACACGCACATGCACACAGCACATACACAGCTTTGACTTGACACTCACATGTGCAGCTGAATTGACTTATGTTACACAAGCGTTTAATTGCCCAGAGTGTTGCACCTGCTCGCCTAGGGCACTGCTGCTGGCACAATCCCACATCACACAAATGAACTTCTGTGTTAACCTGCACTGTAAGATTCTGTCACTTACCTGCCTGTAGGGAGAAAGTGAAGACACTTACCTTTAAGAGTGTGACAGCAGAAGTGAAGCGAATCAGGGAATCGGGAACACATGCCAGGAGAAAAGAGGAGAAACAACAGTGTGAATATTATAGACAAAGGACTTTTTTGACTTTCACATCATTTAAACTACATGACAGACGTTGATCTGCTGAGAATGAATACCAGCCACGAATCTGCACCTCATTACTTTAACGATGGAAATAGTGCCAGTTATGCCAGATTTGGCACCTTAGATGAGACCTTATCGTCAACCCCCTCCTTTCCATAGAAAAAAATGCACAAAATCTACAACCACAAACAGAAACAAACATTTGCTCCGACTTTGTAAAGAGTACAAAACTCCCCACAAAATTTCCAAAAACAAATAAAATAGTTAAAGGGCACATTAAAAAAGAAACAACTTTTGTTGTTTTTGAAACAATATAATTTACAACATCATTACATAAAATCTTGAATCTTTAAATAATCAAATGGATAATGTCAATCACAACTAAGACTGCTGAGCAGTGTTGTGGACATAAAAAAATCACATTACAAATTACTTCTCTAAAATCAACACATTCTCACCCCCGACTCGTCACATATTGACGCTCGCCCCTCTGAGTCACTTTTTAACGCGCAGGTACCCCTTTGGCCTCGTTTTTCAATTTTACTGTCGTAATGAAATTGTATATTGGATATATTTTGCAATGATGATGTTTCGGGGTTTGATTTAAGTTTAACGGTCAGGATAATTGCGTTTACATTAGGGGTGTGTATTGGCAAGTGCCTCCAGATACGATACATATCACGATAGATGGGTCACGATACAATATATTGCTATGTATTTCGATACGATACACATTTGCGATATATTGCAATACTTTAGATAGAAAATGTTAAAAGTAGAGCTAGAAATACAACATGCTGTGCACCACCTGGGGTTTTCTGTAAGGATAAGTGTAAAAACATCCCTTACCTCTGCAGATTGGCCATGATGTGCGATGCATGGACCTTTAGATCAGAGGTTTGGGTTCTCAAACTGTGGATTGCGCCCCTCAAGTGGGTAGCACAGGGGAATAAGGTGGCTCACGCAAGTCAGTTAGCTGTTGTGGTGCATTACAGTTAAAACAATGAACATGGGCAGTATAAAACCCGTGGTTCATCCCTGCTGTAAATGCGATGGTGTCACATCCGTGAAAGCACAATAAATGTCATTGTTACTTTTCTTAATAAACTTTTTGTCTAATGCACTGCAGTAGCCAAGTGACTTGTGTCATGACTTGCGAAGCTTACAAACAGCATTATTTTATATAACTCCATGACTTATTTTGAAAACCAAAGCACACCCACACATCAGCTCTGAGAGCGTCCAAGCGTTCTTATATTTTTCGCCATGCTCGCTTCCACTTACTTTTATGCATATGACATTATTTAAAAAAATTATCGACAGTATCGGTATCACTATAGATACACTATCGAAAAAAAAAATATTGCGATAGTTACATGTATCAATATTTTTGCACAGCCCTAGTTTACATGACGCTATTCAAGCAGTTTGAGCAAGTAATGTAACCGTTTCGTAATATAAAACACAAGATACAAGGAGTCACAATGTCGTTCAAAAATACAGATATTCCAAGGGTACCAATGCGAAATGATCGATTTGTACGGGGAACATATGCGAAAGCGATCACCATCCGCCGTAAATCTCAGATCCGGTGAAGAACAACAGACGTTCAAAAATTGCCACCAGAAGAAGAGTTACGTCAGCTTCGATGCCATTGGCTCTCCCGCGATCGACTGCATCTAGTGAATGGTCCGGTTTATTTTTTGAATGGGAGCCAACTGCGTGCATTTACGGACACGGCATCTTCATGTAAAGTTATCGTATGTTTTCAGTGAAAAAAGGTCTGCGACACTGCGACACAATATTTTATACTGCTTTTGGTCAGTTTGTGCTAAAATGTGTAAAAATGGTTGTTTAGGGTGGGGTTAGGTGCTCCAAAATATTAAAACCACAAATAATTATGAAATTTTAAGAATTGCACGCGTCTCGGTCTGGAGCATTTATGGCAAGCTCACACTACATGGTTTTTGGCTGGATTTTGCTGTCGCGGACAGATTTCCAAGGTCTGCGACAAAACCTCTGGATCGCGACCAAATCGGTGCTCGTTTCGGTCGCTGAAGCTCGTTAAGTATAAGCAGGTGAAGACATAGTTATGTATATTATATTGCAATTCTGTCTCTAGATCCTCCAAAATATACTGGACCTTTAAACTTTATTTAAACTTTAAAATATTTTATACATATAAATTCTCCACTCACTATTTAATCTGAGGATTTACCACCTTAATTTAAAATTTACAAGGATTCTAATGAGAGAACACACAGTGTATGATGAATTCTGATATGAGTCACATGATTAGGCATTTTTCATTTGACCTGTGATGGCACGAGAATGTTTAAGGGACAACCTCGCTTTAAATGAGATGCTGCTGCCTGCAGTAATGGGGAAATTGTACTGAGGGAAATGACAAGTAATTATAATTTTCTAGAGGCCCCAGCGGACAAAAAGTGATTTACTTGGAAAGCCGCCTTTTTCTGTACTCAACTAACTGCTTGCCAGTCTACTCGGGCCCGTGACAGCCTTCCAGATGTCAATCAAATTACCCACTATTTACAGCTGATTTGGCGGTGTCATTCGCAATATTCTTTCCCTTCTCTGATGATTGGGCCAGGAGTGGCTGGGGAGGCGGAACAGGAGAGGTGGGACTGCAGTGGAGCAGAGAAGACGAGGGTCTCTGTAAAATGTCATATGTCCACTGATTGTCCCAGATGAGGCTGGGGGAGGAGAGCAGAGGAAGGACATCTTCCATTTGTGAAGCATTGCAGCAGCGCATGCAAATCTGACCCAGGGGAATGACAAGCACTGCTTTTAATGGAGTTCAGGAAAACTCATTTTACAGAGCCAAGACTCAGCAGATAATAATAATAATGCATTACGAAAGGATGGCGTGCGTGTGTGCGTGTGTGTGCGTGTGTGTGTGTGTGTGTGGCGTGTGTGCGCGTGTGGTGTTGTGCCGTGTGGTGTGTGTGTGTGTGTGTGGTGTGTGTGTGTGTGTGTGGTGGTGTGTGTGGTGTGTGCGTGTGTGTGTGTGTGTGTGTGAGAGAGAGAGGTCTTCTGTGATCTACATGGTACTGATAAGCACCTGAGATTGAATGCAGGGGTTTGTAGCTAATGAGAGAGACTTTCTCAATCCACAGCAGTTGTATATGGGTAGCTGACAAATAAACCGTACATGTGTCCTATGGTGTGACATAGTCAAAATTTAGAAAAAACTATTTATGCTATTTTATAATATAAATATAAATGATAATAATAATAAAATTATTATCATGTTTTTTTCTGTCACACCATAGGACACATTTATATAAGTTTATTTGTCAACAACCCACATATCAGATGAGACACCAAAACATGTTTGGTGATATGCCCTTTTGATACAAGGATGTGACTCAAATGAACATGGATCCGGATATATTTGTTGTGGAGTTGTTGTGAGAGGCATGCATACAGACGAAAGGAGCAGATAAGATGTAAGAAAAAAGAGGTGGAACAGGAATGAGTTGCCTGATTGATGTGGTTTGATTGAATTTCCAACGTGTAGAGACATTTTGGTGCCTTCAGCAGCGAGTTGAGAAGAGGGAAGATCAGCTGAGAAGTGCCTTTCAACATTAAATTCTGCTGATATTCAACTAACAGCATAAATCTCCCTTTTATAGACCTCCATAATTGGAATGAAAGGAGGAAAGGGAGTTTGAAAAAAGTCCACCTTTAGACTTAAACATTTGCTTGTTTGTGTTAGGTGTTTCAAATGCACTGCTTAAAAAAGCTCCCTTTAGCTGGACTTATTCTCATGTTCGTGTGTGTTTCACACGCAAAATCACAATTCATTACGGTTATATAGCCCGGGCTAAAGAAGTGAAGCAGAGCTACTGTCCTCTGTCTCTCTCCCTCCCTGTCTCTCTGACAGAATGTTCTCCAGGCAGATTAGGCGCAACCTGTCACAGCGCTGACACTGAGGGCTTTGCCACCGCACAGGCCCCTAATGCCGTTCCTGTCCTGACAAGAATCAACACAAGCACACCTACAGGCACCACACCTTCCCATCTTCCCCCACTCCAGAGACACGACAAACTCTTTTAATCTAACCTTAAACATACCAGGTTTCTAACTGTTCTCCACGCCACTGCTGATAAGTGGCTGAGTGTGTTTTGTGCATTGGGTGCGAAGACGGTTTCTGCTCAGATCTGCTACTGCTCCACAGAGGCCCACAACCAATCAGTTGGTGACTGAAGACAGCGGCAAATGTTTGATGCCCTCCTCTAAACACACACACACATATACGCTAAGCCAGCGAAGAGGAATCTTCCTGTGGGCCGCAGGAGAGGCACGCAGTAATCACTGTCTCTCTACTGGAAAATTACCTGAGCTGATTTCTGCTTCAATCTGTCTCTCCCGTCTCTCGGGAGGGAGGGTAGGGGGACACATCCCATCATCTGTACATAAACGCTTTCTGTCCTCCTACATCCAAGTGACTGCAGTCAAACATTTTGGTCAGTTTTTGCTTATTTATTATTGGAAAGACGTGTAATTGTGTGTTAGGTGTGTTTGTTCGTTTGCTCGCTTGATTGTTCGTCGTATGATTGCTCACCACATAAGGAAGTCGAGGGGGCATGTAAGTAGAAACAGAGGCGAGTAGGCAGTAGGAGGGGGGACAGAAAGTTAATGTCAGGATGTGCCGATCTGTAATGAAGGTTAAGCCCTTCAGGGAGCTTTGTACCCCACCCCCAGACCGGAGCAGTTAGGAGTCTGATTGGGGATAATTGGGCCTTCACTTGAAGTTATCGTTCAGCTACGCAATCTGTGTCGGCTGTCATAAGACCAGGAATGACTGGACCTTATTTGCCACGTGGTGTCATAAAAAACTTTTTTTAACTTGAGTATTTGCCCAGTTAAAAACTTTTTAGCCTTCTTGGTCTGACCGACAATGATTTGACAAATGTGAAACTCTAGCAAGCTTTTAGCATTTAATTAAATAATCTCCCTGTATCAAGATCACGTTATAGAGGCATGTATCGAATTAGCATCCGCACACTCTTTACATAATGGGTTAAATCACACACACACAAGAACATGAGATTCGCATTCTAAAGCTTTTAAAACAAAGACTTATGGAATGTACTGTCTTATGGAGTTTTTGACACAAGCCTTGTCACTGAGCACAAGGGGAAGTGTGACCCTTTGAAGCCTCAGACAGGTTATCAGGGTGTTTTGTTATTCATTTTTGTTTCTCTGTGTGCGACTGGCGTGCTATGGAACAACACAGCATCCCAAGCAATCAGGAGGGTTCAGGAGCCTTTTTCCGCCCCTGACCTGGAAAGTGCACATCAGCACCCGTACTCTGCCGCTGCTCTATTCCGACCTTAACATGCCGTGGGAGGGGCAGGGGGGACTTTTTGTTTTGAATGGCAGGAAATCCCTGAGAATGTTTTCTGTACTCCTGGTGACAATCGGTTATAGAGAGAGTGAGTAAAAGAGACAGAGAGAAGCAGGTTTTGCTCCTATGCCCTCCCCTTCTTCTTGCCCCAAGTTGTCTGGGAGAGGCAAGTAAACATGGCCTTAAACTCACAAAAGCACACACACAAACACAGTTACTCCTGCCAGATGTCTCTTTCTCCGGCAGATTTCCCGTGGTTTGCAGGAGTGGCTGTGCTGCTGTGTGCTGGGAGGTTGGAATGCTGGATCAGACGTGTGGAGGTGTCAGGCAGAAACACCAGTACTGTGCACGCCAGGGGTGCCGCCCAAACCATTAAAATTTCTCTCTGTCTTTTTTCTAGTTTGTCTTTCACCTTTTTCAACTCTCTGTACCCTTCTCAATGTATTGTCCATCTATCTCGCTGTGTATAGTCACTTAAGGCATTCAAAATTAATACTGAATTATTTTCCTTTCTATAACAATAATTATTGTTGTTGATTCTTTTTGTTATAATTTTGTTTCATAGCTTTACAGCTGGGTCACAGTAACATGTCAGAAATACTGATTTCCTTGAATTCCCAAATACTGCCCTGATACAACACTACATCTAGAGTTCTAAAAAAATGAGTTGCCATAAATTCCCTTCACTGTAAAAAGTAATGTGCTCAGTAAGTCATGTTAACACATGTTTGAAAATAATTTAACCAATTTCAACTTGATTTTAGTCATAAGAAATGCAGTTGCGTTTTTAAGCCAGTTTAATATCATTTAACTTCAAATGATTTAAATTCAAAAGTTTATTAGAGCATCAAAAGTGACATAGTGTGCACTCTTAAAATAAAAGTGCTTAAAAGGTTCTTCACAGCCATGCCATTCTTTAAAGAACAATCTCTTTTTTACTTTTTTATAATCTGAAGAACCCTTTTTTCCCGACAAAGAACCTTTTGTGAAACAGAAAGGTTCTTTAGATGTTAAAGGTTCTTTATGGACACAAAAGGTTCTTCTATGGCATCGAAGAACCTTTTGAAGCACCTTTTTATTAAGTATTTTAGTGTATGCTAGATCTTATACCAATTAAGGTACTTAAAGAGTTGCTTCCTGTGGTTCCAGAATACCTTCTCAAAGTTATTATCTCCTCCCTATCTTTAGGGCATTTCTAAAGAACTTTCAGACTGGCTAATATAAAACCACTTATCCAAGCACCACAACTGATCTTTGTGAATTAAGTATAGATCTATTCAAAATGTCCCATTTATGTCAGACATTTTCGAAAAAAACGTTTTTTTGAGTGGGTCACTACCACATGAAGAGAGCCACTAGACTCTTTCTTAGGTCCTCTGTTTTTCCTCTTCACTCTTAAAATGTAAGGTGCTTCACGATGCCATAGAATAACCTGTTCCCTTTCTGACGGTCTCTCGACGTTGTGTCGAGCCAACAGATGGGGTTTGACTTGAGAACCTATCATCTTCTGATTATTTTGAAAAGGCCAATGAAAATTGGCGAATGAAATTTGCATGCCGAACTCTGCCCCGGACATCCGGGTATAAAAGGAACACGGCATGCAGCATTCATTCACCTTTTGGTCTTCAGAGTCTAAGCATCTGATGTTCTTCTGCGGATCTTCGTTGATCTTCCTGCGATCTCTCGATCTACCTTCCTGCTGGAATCTACGACGTGGTGCAGCGGACAGTACCTTCCTGCAGCTACTCTCCCCTGGGCGTCTCGGCAGTTCCGGAGGTGGCAAAGAGCAAATTTCCTTCTAAAAGAGCAAATTTCTCCAGCGTGGCATGGCCCGCTGCTCTCGTGGGTGCAACGCGCTCATCGAGGAGGGGGATGGACACGATGACTCTGTCTCCATGACAGCGCGACTGACTACAGAGCGTGCCCAATCAGTGTTGAATTGCCTGAAGCTTTTCAGACAATCAGCGGTCCCCTTGAAACAATTTCAGAGGCTCCTGGGTTACATGGCATCCTCGGCGGGGGTGGTCAAACCCCATCTGTCGGCTCGACACAACGTCTCGTTCCCTCCATCAGGGAACTGAGGTTCCCTTTCTGTCGGTCTCTCGACGTTGTGTCGAACCGACAGAATGGGGTTTGTCTTGAGAACCTATCATCTTCTGAGTATTTAGAAAAGGCCAATGAAAATTGGCGAATGAAATTTGCATGCCGGGCTCCTCCCCGGATGTCCGGGTATAAGAGGGAAGCTTGCGTTCTCATTCATTCACCTTTTGTTCTTCAGAGCCTACGCATCTGGTGAGCTTCTCTACGATCTTGGTGATCATTCTTTCTGCTGGAATCCACGACGTGGACAGCGGACGGTCCCTTCCTGCAGTGACTCTCCCCTGGGCGTCTCGGCAGTTCCGGAGGTGTTCGAGCAAATTTCCTTTTCTAAAAGAGCAAATTTCTCCAGCGTGGCTTGTCCCGCTGTTCTCATGGGTGCAACACACTCATCGAGGAGGGGGACGGACACAATGCCTGCTTCCAGTTCGCTGGGGCAGACGTTGTGGATACGTCCTGCCCGCACTGCGGGCGGTGACGATTCAGACGTTGCGTCACAGGTGGCTGTGTTCCCACGGGACTCAGCCACCACCTCGTTTGCTCCCCGTTCCGTGGCGGCAGGACTACGGCCCTGCCGTCCGCTACGGCAAGCAACGAGGGTGATATGAGGATTACTGTGAGCGATAATCCGCCAGCCACTGGCTCACGGACCGTTCGCACCTCGTCTCGCTCGTCTGACCGTTCCCCAGGAGACGGTCCGCCGTCTTATTCCTCAATCACATATTCGGACACGATGCGTGATGATTAGATGTCTTTTGCAGCATCGGGGGGTGACGTACTGCCATCCGACTCCGACGATTCCATGGGCTCCCTCCCTCGGGGGGTCGAGCCCAGGAAGAAGCGGACGTCGAAATGTCAGCCATGCTTTCCCGGGCCGCTGTGAGTGTTGGGTTGCAGTGCCTGCACTGCCTTTCCCGGTGCTCTCGGCTGGTTACATGGCACCTCGGGTTTGAGCGCGGCTCCAAGCCGCGCCCGCCCCCAGTGCCATGTTTACTGAAAGTGCATGAGGAACCTGGAACGCCCCTTTCCGGCACGTTTCACGTCAAACAAGGTTCAGTCACGCTCTCTTCCCTCGAGGTTGAGACAGCTGGAGGATACGTTGTTGTCCCCCAGGTGGAGTATGCCACCACGGTGCTCGTGCCCATAGGCGGCGGCCACCTGGGGGGGGCTCAACCTAGAACCCCGTCCAAGGCATGTGGTGTCTCGGCATCTCTGGTGTCGAGAGCTTACATTGCGGCGGACCAAGTTGCCTCCTCTCTCCACGCTATGGCTCCTGCTAGGCCAGGGCGTTGAGAGAGCTCCACGAGGGTAAGACCGACCCAGCGCTTATGCAGGAATTCCGTGCCGCCACCGACCTCACTCTACGGGCGACCAAGGTGACCACTCGGGCCCTGGGTCGGACGATGTCCACACTTGTGGTCCATGAGAAACTCCTCTGGCCGATCCTTGCGCAGATGAGTAACGCTGAGAAGGTCCGCTTTCTCGACGCACCCGTCTCACAAGGGGGGGCTGATTGGTGTTACTGTCGAGCCGCAGCAGCCCCGCTCACCCCCCGCCCGTCGTTGGGGGCCCGCGAGACCCGCACGCGGCCTCCCCCGGAGGGTTCTCGACAGTAAGAAGCAGTCCTCCGTGCCGCAACTCGGCCGCCTCGGCAATCGAGTCCCGTCCACTGTCTGCTTCCCAGCAGCCCTTGTCCTCTTCGACGCCCTCCAGCCTGGAGGAGACAGCGAAGAGGAGACCATCGCCCCATCAGCAGCCGCGGCGAAGCGGCTGTCATGGGAAGACCTCAGGGGGATCGAGGCTACCATTGTGCCCGACCCCAGCAACATCTCTGGGAAGTCGGATAGGGACGGATCCTGCCCCGTCTCTCCATCTGCTGGCCCCCTCCGGGTGGCTAGCGCCCACTTACTCTCTAAAAAGGAGAGTTTCCTCTCTCTCTGGGTTACCACAGCCGCTCTCACCCTCTGCACAATGGTGAACGGCAAACTCGACGTTGCGTCATGGCGAAGTGCAATGTCGAGTATAAACACCAGCCCTCAGCACTCTCAGTCAGACAGTGCGTTGAGCTGCGCAGTCGCCAGGCAGGAAAAACAGCAGAGCCGATCTCCTCCCCGGGGGACCTCCCCCGGCAAGGAATCC